>NW_024467317.1:222173-319409 GCF_000600275.1 Aspergillus ruber CBS 135680 | reverse complement strand
AACCCAGAGCCTATAAGAGCAGCTGTGTGCACCCGTAAGCGCCCACTAGTATGCAAAAATGTCCAAGTGTTGATAAAAAAAAAAAAAAAAGCAAAAAGGCTTATAACTAGAGATGACTGTTTAATGGGAATGCCGCGGCCTACCGCGCAGCTCGATATCCGATTACGTTACTTCATATTAGCTTAATAAATAAGGTTAGATTTCTGCTCTAGCCAGATTAATCTCTTAATACTACATCCAGTCATGCATTCTAATCATTAAACCACTTCCTTCGAATGATTAGATTCTATTGGCCTGAATCAATGATTAAGAGTGAAAGGATTACTACTATTTATATTGCTTATTACAGAGTAAGCAAAGTACATAGTAATGACATATATTATAGTCTGATTTAATTTCAGCAAGCTGCTTTTTTAAAGCCACTTCAATGTCCTGACGTAAGAAGACCATTAACAGTTCCTTTTTTGACGAAACAGATCTTCTAATAACATCAAGGTAAATATTATGTTATTGATGGACTAGTTTTTTTTAAACAGCTACTCAGGTTTCTACAAGAATTCATCAAGCTTTATATGTCAATTTCTGCTCTCTTCTCCATTAATGAAGATGAAGAATAATTGATATTCTTAGTCAACATTAGCATTTAATTCATCTAAGTTTGACCCTATGGGTAAATTGTATTGTTCGGTCAAGCTATAGTAGTTAAAATTTCTGGTTTTATTTTGATTTAATTATTTAATTGGTCAGTATGCCCTAGCGATACACTACTCGGATTTCATAGCAAGGAGCTAAGCAACCATAAAAAAAATACAATATTCAATATTTAATATTTATTTAGATTTGATGTTTTATTTGATTATAAATAATACCCTCTAAAGGTGGAGACTTGCTTACCAGTTACATCATCTATTAGGTATCCACTTAATCATCAACGCAATTCCCTAACTACTTTATACTACTTTTAGCCATTACTGTGCTTTTTATACATGCATGCCGTAGTGTATAAAACCATAAATCATTTATATAAGCATTTATAAACATTTATGTGGTTGGGACACATTGGGCAACACCTACTTCTTTAACCGGGGATAACTCAACAATGATGGAGTCTTTTGCAATGATCCAAGTACCCATATGTTAATCCGGGGCTGAGGATTACATGATCTAAATTCCAAAGATGTTGGGGATAAGATTCATGCTGGGTAGATGAGATTAGTTTTGATAATTGTATAAGAACTTCTTGAATAGATGATAATATGGGATTATTTGCGCGTGTTTCTGAGCGTGGTTTTCATCCCTTGAGGCGCTCGTGAAGAGTAGTTTTAGATACCCCAAGCACCTTGGCAGCCTCCTTTTTGGACTTAATTCTTTGAATTATAGGCAGATATAGCCATTTGAATGCTAGATTCTTAAGACTTAGACATTATGGATTGAAATGGTAAAGATATAATGTGTTGGTAGGTAATTCAATATTTGGTGGTTGCGGAAAACGCGCCGCTCACCTTTGGAATACGTTATACATTTAGATGTTCAGCTATAGTTATCTATAAAGAACCTTACGAGAGTATCTCGTTTGTAATGATAGACCACAGTTCATTAATTTAATTTTTTTAAAAAAAATGCACTTGCGTTGTGTTGTCCATGAAGATAATATAAAACTGACACTCCTAATGGAGGCTCATAAATTGGCCTATCTTTATAGTTATAGCCATATAGTTTCTACCTTGATGCTACGGGAACCTATTCCCAGGCTTAGGCACATAGTCCCTTATAGATTAAACATGTAGAGGGAACCCAGGGGACAAAGGTTTATGTAATTTCCCGCAATCACGAAAATATAATCACCAAAACATTTCTCTTCCAATAAAACAACCAAATATCAATATTCTTTCTAAATAATTAAAACTTTTATGTGTAGCTAACCTATTGAATAATAAAATAAAATATTATTATTAATGTGTATACCCAATCCCTTTGCCTTCAAAATTGCATTGACGCCCCCCAATGGCCCTTACAAAATTGCTCTTTGGTCCCATTGAATAATTCAAGGTCTGGATAGAGCACGTATACGCTCTTTCAACTTGATTCGGGCATGTTGAATAGGGTTCAAATCAGGTGGGTAGGGTCGCCAGTCAACAAGAGGAATACCATGCTCATTAAACCAATTCTTAATGATATTGACTGTATATATGGGAGCATTATGTTGAATGAATTCCATACAAGATACTCATATAACAGGTAGATTCTCTTCAATAATTTTCAAGACTGAAGAACACCCTTTTCGAGCAGATTCCTCATCCTGACTCATTCGATAGATTTCAGTGTAGCCATTACCCCATATTTCTGCCCAAATCATGATAGATATTCCATTGCCTTTAATGTATGGGATTATATATAATTTTTTCCATTGTTCATGTCCAATCCTTGCGCACGTATGCCTATTCATAGCGTAGTTTTAGCTGTTTCCTCAGTTAATTGAGGTTTTTTTTATATTCTTCTCGATGACTGTAATAACTTAGATAAACCACCATTCCGTCAATACTATAGTATTCCAAGCCCACATTATAATTCAAATCTCATTTCTTTCACGTCATAATTTGATCTGACAAATATAAATCAAGGTTTTTTGTATTGGAGAGAAATTGTGAAATCAAATTAAATAAAAAAAGCTTATACTACTGTAGTATAATATGGGTAAAGAAATAACTATATAATAAATTAGTAATAGTGCACTATCCTCCTATGATAAGAGATGAGAAACGTAGACAGGTCAATAAGGTTAATCAGGACATGATGCCTTCACTACTTGGATTATCTTTCTATTAGCTTTATCTTAAAGTATGCGTCTTTATCACTCATTCTGTGTACTCATATTACTGGCTATAGTAAATTAGGTTTCTTCCAACTACTAAAAATTTAGTCACAAAGGAACTCAAATAGATTAAGTAATAATGAGGCTAATAGAACAGAAAAGATCTAAATCTAGAAGAGTTTCTGATCTAAGTTCGGAAAGTATCAATCAAACTTATAAATTAGACTTAAGTAATTAACGTAAGAATTCAATATGAGTGGTTAGACAAATTATGATAGAATTAAGTATCCCTCGACGATATTGGCCAATACTAGAGTAAATTAATATCTTGATAGATGCCTACTTAACGTAATTGGACACCGAGCGGAACACGAATTCGTCTCTCCTACACGTCCCATTAATTGAACCATCAAATAGCCACATGTAATGGCAAATTCATTTGTTCGACGAGGCAGAATACTGCTTGCAATGAAGGCTTTTGAACTAGGCCGTATTAAAAGCATACAAGGTGCAGCAGCAGCATATAATGTGCCTTTAGCGACATTATCTCTTTAAATGGTCGCGCCGTCCGTGTTGATTCAGCTCCAAATGGCCGAAAACTCACCAATACTGAAGAAGCTACACTTCTTGAATTGATATTAGCTGAAGATAGTCGTGACATACCAAGGATTTCATATTATACATGATATGGTTGCACTGCTACTATCAAGCCACCTCAAGTCAGCCCCACCAATTTGTGAGAAATGGGTGCGGTGATTCATTGACCATCATGAGATTAATTGAGTCTAAATCAAGCCGCAGATATGATTATCATCGTGTTTTCTGTGAAGACCAGAGACAATAAAAGATCGATTTCAGCTAGTTCAGTATACTATTTATTCTACAGAGAAATTATATCATACCCTTTTATCTACCTGAAAATACATTAGCTTGCTTTATGAATGATGTCTAGAGTCAATAAAATTATCTCCGCACACTAATATACAAAGTAACTATAACTAAGTTTGTATTTAGTGATTATAGATTCTTTTTATTTTCTATAGGTACGGTCAATTAATGAGTAAAGCTAGTTGATAATATTAGAAAATCTTAAGTTTTATAGAGATTATAATTTTAAGTTAAACTTGTCATCTTTGACAATTTCTAATCTTATAAATCAAGCATGAAAGAAAGAGGAAGAAGACAAGAGGAAAGAGCTCCCATCTAATGGTGCGAATGCTCACAGGGTGCTACAATATAAGTGGAGACCTCACCACGATTCACATAACTACTATCCACTATATAAAGTTAACGCTGACTTGCTATACCATTTAGATGAGGAACAATCATTAGGTGTAATAATCGGGCGCAGTTATTCAGCATTAATAGTAAACCTATAGATAATGTTTTCAGAATTTTATGACATTAAATCATGGAGGAGCATGCTAAGAAGCCTCTTTCTTTACCTCTTGAGGCTAATTTGTTCATACCAGTTTAGAATCAGGTTTCAGATCACGAATTGGATTAATTAATAATGGTATGGTGGTGCAATATCTACCATGAGGGAGAGTCAGATAAAGAGTCAGATAAAAAATCTAATCAAATATTATAGAGCTCTGGCATATGTTGGATTGCCATGAATTCATAAACCCAAGGTATACTATAAAACACTCTGCTATTGCTACATGAATTTAACAATCACTAATGAATCTACTACTTCTATAAAGCCTTGAAGTGGTCCATATAAACAGTCTAAATATAGAAATTATGAAAAACTGGCCTAAACTAAAATGTGTATTTATATAATATCTGTGTAGATTCTCAAACTATTAATTATTCATTAGAAATCACTAGATTGATGTTTAGCTTATACCACTATACTGTTTGTCATTCTTATTTATATAAAAGAGAGATAAATCACCTTTTTAAGATTGCTAAATGCTTTTTTGTTATAAGCTAAAAAGTTAGAAAGTTAAGTCCAGTTCATGACCATGCAATAGCTTACATGGTATCTTATTACTGTTCCCCAATCTATTCACATTATTAGTATTCATGCAACATCTTTCTTGTATAAGACATGGCATGCATGGATAACGCGCGTGCGCTTATACCTGAGATACTATGTTGATATCGTATTAAGATAGGCAGTAAAGGGGGCAAGCCGGGTGCAAACACCTTTACCCCCCTTTATTAATAGATACCTTTAATCATATACTTGCTATTGGTAGCTGACATTATTCTATCACTATGGTGCACCCATGGCAAAAGCAGTGGACTACTACTACTACTACTACTACTACTACTACTACTACTACTACTACAACAACAACTACGTCAACTGGTTCAGAGATATCAGTACCCATTAAACATGCCACAGGATGATAGCGATCATAAAAGAAATACAGCCTCGCTGAATTTGCACGAGTGATTCCCGCCCCGACTTTCTCTCGAAAAAGGATGGAATCTATTTAAAACCCAAAATAACAGACATCCAAAAGCATTGTTGAGTGTCCTATCCATGTGAACCCAAATAAATATCAATATGAAGTGAACGAACAGCTATATTGCGCTAGAAACTCAGCTGTGCAGCCTGGACCACAGAATCGATAATCTTCTCGCAGAATTCGAAAACCAGGAGAGAATGAGGTCGGTGATAGCCAAGACGAATACCCGAAGCATTAGGAGAATAAACGGTCCAAGTGAAAATGTCCTTTAGAATCCTTTTCTGCAACACCGACCTCTGTGATTATACCATCAATGAGTGTTGCAGGCGCGATGTCGAATGCTGGGTTCCAAACGTTGATCCCTTTTGCTGCGATGTTTATGGTTTCCAAAGACAGGACTCCAGCAGTATCATCTTTCTGGCTGGGTCCTTTTATCCTTGTTACCTCAGAAGCCGGACGCTCTTCAATGGTGATTTCATTGCCTGATTTAGTAGCCAGGTCAATTGTAGTGAGCGGTGCAGCGACAAGGAATTTGACACCGTGATATCTTGCCAGGACTGCTAGGCCATATGTTCCTATCTTATTTGCAGTGTCCCCGTTGGCTGCCACCCTATCTGCTCCCACTACAATCGCATTCATGTCGGCATCTGTTCGCGCGAGTAGAGCAGCTGCCATCGAATCGGTAATCAACGTAGCGGGGAGACCATCATGAACCAATTCAAAAGCTGTTAAACGGGAACCCTGATTATATGGTCGAGTCTCTGTACAATATGCATGGCGCAGCCCATTGTTTGAGGCAAGAGAGCGAATAACACCTAGTGCTGTTCCATAGCCAGAAGTCGCAAGGGAACTACTCAAAGAAGAATGGTTAGATAAATTGCAATATCAATGGAATGTATAACGTACCCTGTATTGCAATGTGTGAGAATAGAAGCTTTAGACAGGCCCGACTTGAGAGCATTTGCAAGAATCCACTGAGCCCCGTTTTGCCCAATCTTTTTGTTGTCTTCCACATCTTTTACCATCATATGTTCAGCTGCGCGGATAAAAGCAGTGGCGACATCATGGCCTGCTGATCCTGCTGTACTCGCACGTTCAGTTACCAATACCTCGAGCTTGTGGGCGGCATCGCTTAGATTGACAGCAGTTGGCCTGCTAGTGACGAGATAATGTAATTTCTCCACAATGAAGATTCGAACCTCTTCCGCAGCAGCCGACAGCTTCTTGTTGTTGACAAGCTGGTGAACTTCAGATGCAAGTGCAAGTGCAGCCACAATGGCGATGGCAGGTGCGCCCCTCACTCGCATTTCTTTTATTGCATGCCAGCCTTCCTCAGCTGTTCGTATGGGTATATATTCTTCGACAAACGGAAGTTTTAGTTGATCAATTATGGTGAGATCACCATTAGTGTATCGAATAGCCTGCAGCGTCATCCTGGCTGTAATTCTAAAACAACTGTCAGCGATTCAACATGCTTCGTGAAGATGCAGGGCTGTTACCGCAGTGCGAAATCGACTCTGGAATGTGCTCTTTGAGGTGGAGTGATCTGCGCTTATTTTAAGATAAAAACTCTGCGGAGTACGGAGCATTACACGTGGGGCTTAGTGCTCCGTCTGAGTAGTTACTGTACATGCGAATGGTACCCGATATTTTATGCCCCGTCATTGCAATGATTGCATTGTTAGATTTGAGGTATTAACGAGCAACTGGACAATAAATAAGCCCCCAAAAAGGAAGGGAAAAAATCGACTTAGCCATAATATTTCACAGGAATCGGAAGACAGAGCCACACCTATTATGATTCGGTATATTGAGGATACGCTCTCACCAAGTCCAGTTGGATATACACTTGCCCCTGAGATACATATCCACGGGATTGAAATTGCCTAGAAGAGATTGCTATTTGCAATAAAGAGCCTGTGGTTCTCGGGGTTTATAATTGACTTCCTCCCATTTCTCCTTTCCCATCCCGGCCTCCGTCTTTTTGGCGTTAGACTTTTCCCTTTCCCATTATGGCTGTCGCTCTAGGAGCCCGTGGCATCATATTCTATATAGGCATGAGGTAATCATTGTGCAGAGATGTAGAGAACTGCAGTTCACCAGATATACATATATTAGTTTTGTAAATCCCAATGAGGATAGTAAAAACAAACCATTGTTTCCGCGGACAAAAGCATCTCCAAAGTTCTTCCTCAAAACTCCATTCACATATTCTTCAGTCTTTTCCAAAGCAATATTCATGTAACCATCCACTGATTGAAGTTCGCCTGAAGAAATGATATCAGAATCCAGATCTAAAACCAGATCAACACAATGGGAAATAACCTTTGTATACAACTCCAGAATTCAGTTTCACAGTTACTGGAGCTCCAATAATTTCACTGAGGAATGCTGATGGGTCTTTGCCATCAGGCGGCGCACCGTTCTCCATTTTCAGTCGACTTTACAGGATAATGTCAAGCGCTGATTAGAGAAAAAAAAAGAAAAAAGAAAGAAAAAAGTCGATATGGTTGCTAAGCAGGACCAGAGCACAGTGTACTACTCCATGCTATGTACTCCGTATTGTGGTGGAGATATGCAGATGATTAGATAAATCCAGGACGCGCCAAGATTTGTCCACCACATTATTATTGAATTTCCTCACTTATTTATTTTACTCCGCACACCACACCAATATAGAGGCCTTCAATTCGCACATAAGTTGTGATATCCTCTTTTTGGTGCCTGGAAGAACCACAACCACGCTATGCGATCTTATTTCAGGAGGCCGTCCTGGGCAAAAAGGGGAATTGAGGATTCAGTTCCTGATTTCTATCGACGCTCGGAGCACACTTATGCCGATATCATCGCCGCGACAAAAGAAGCACGGGAAAGATCGGCAATTGAATCTGCCCGTGATGATCAAAGAGCGGATGGCAAGACATCTAAGGACCGTCAAAATTCAAACCAAGTCGGTGTAAGGGGGGATACACCACTAGACAAGGTCTCCGGAGTAATAAACGACCAGAACTCTTCTATTAGGCCAGAACCTTGCCCCCCCAGTGTATTACAAAAGGAGAAACAGGCTAGCTGGCATCAGGTGCAGCGAATAAGACCTATTCATGAAAGCGACACTGTTCATGGCCATAATATCTCTGCATCAGACTGTGGACCTGCAGCGGACATTCAGTCAAATAGCCAGGTCAATGATCATTGCAATAATTCATCCGAATTTGCCCCGTGTATGCACGAAGAGGCGAATGATTTTTCCGATGATGAGCCTGACTTTGGAAAAACTCTACGTGATAATAATAAAAGCGAATATAAGGCAACCTGGCGTGACAAGAGCCTTCAAGATGATGTGGTCGTCCAAATACTGATAACATCAGAAATTGAAAATACGGAACCTTTGATTATTCATCGAAAAGCTTCTCAGTCATTGAAAGGGGCCCGCTTAGCATGGTGCAAGCGTCAAGGTATTACTGGAGAATTGCAATCGTCTGTATATCTGACATGGGAGGGCCGGCGATTGTTCGATGTCACGACATGTAAAAGCTTGGGTGTCAATGTTGTGAACAGTTCTGATGGCTTTTCGGACATCCATTACCCATCAGTTAACGACGGGCAGCACATCCATGTTGAAGCAGTTACACATGATTTCTTTGCTTTCAAACAAAAACAGCAACAACCGCGAACATCATTCACGGCGGAATCTCAAATTGGACCAGATCCTCCCGATATTGGGAACGAGGAGCGAGATGTGCTAATGAAAATTATCTTAAGGTGTCCTGAACTTGATGACTTTGGAATGAAAGTCAGCCAGAAGACTCGAGTATCCCAGATCATCTCTGCTTTTAAGGACACACAAAAAATACCCGCTGAAAAGAATCTTTATCTTTTATTTGATGGCGACCTGCTGGATTCCAATGCTTGCCTCATAGATTGTGACATTGCTGATCAAGACATGGTGGATGTCTTGATCAGATAGTATCCTAGTCATCATTCGAAATATTAGTGGTATATCTGGTGAATCAGGAGTATATAGAAGTCCCAATAGCTTCCATAGCAGGGCTAGCCCTGGGTAGTAAAGACTTGATGCAGTCGCAGGGCCCAGGGAAAAAAATGAGAAAGAAAAGAAAAAAACCACATTGTTCTTTAACACAAAACAAACACAATCCTCTCAATACTCTTTTCTTCTTTTTCTTTTTCTTTTATTTTTATTTTTATTTTTTTTTTTTCAAAGCATAACCATTAAACACAACCTATATTTTCTATATTTTGTCATTCGTTCCTCTGTCTGTTTCCTCAGCAACCACTTGGAACAATGAAAGTAGTTACTGCCAATTTCATGACCTGTGCTGTGAAGGGTTGTAAAGCATCACCAGCATCATTTCCACTTCATTTTCATGATGCCGAGCTTGAACTCCAGGAGCTAGATTTCCAGGCAGAATTCATACAGAATATTATCCGCAGGCTTGATTGGGATGGACTGCAGGTGATTGTCAATGAGGTAAGCTTTCAAAGTTCTGTCTAATCATTATTGCTGTACTTTACACTGATGATGTTTCATAGCTTGGCTTTCCCGGAATCCCAGACACAAAACCAGAGGGTGATACCTTGAATGATGAGCAGATTCTGAGGGACCTGCACAGATTACTTCTGGAGACCCAGGTCATGGAAGGGAAATTGAAATGTGGTAACTGTGGCCATGAGTATACGATCAAAGAAGGAATTGCGAATTTTCTTCTCCCCAGTCATTTGGGTCCGTGAACCTCGACCTCGATGAATTGCACATGTTTTGACCGCTTGCTGATCTTTTGCAGTTTGAAAATCTTCGGATAGATGGTTCATGGACGCTCTACTCTGTACAGTACAGAGTACAAATATACGCATCAAATTAAATATAATGCATGCTCATCGAACAACAGTGGTTGACAATAATCCTCTCGGTATAGTTAATGTACAGAAGAGTTTCCTAAGCAAGGGGTTAGTCGTGTGAAAGTTCATCATCCCATAATGGCCCGAGCTTTTGTATCTGTTGAATGGTCCACCTGACATAGTGATATTTATTCTATAATATATGGTACATGGTTGTCATAGCTATTTCGCATATTAAAACACAAACGCATTGCCAGAATTTTTTTTTTAAAAAAAAAGTCCTGCATAATTATTCCCAGGCTTCAACCAAAACGCCTCAAGACCAATTCCGTGATAAAGACCCTTTATCAGAGCGCCGTGTAGAAAAAGAAAGCGAAGAGTAGGAAAAGAAAATGAATAGCTTCCATGATGATTTCTGTTTTTAATTAAGAAATCCTTTACAACCAGTAGAGCCGCAGAGGCATGGGATCCTGTCATCACTGTCCCATTCCCTTTCAAATTTGTAGTCATAAGTCAATTCCTCATCTGGATCATCGTTAATCAAACCAACTCTACCATGTTCCGGGATCTAGTATCCACTGGACACTTACCTCGCTCAATGTCCCTTAACGCATATATAACGATTCGTTTACTGCCATCGACCTTGATGATCTTGGCAGTGCAATTAGGCGTGCAGCTGTGGTTAATGAACCTGGCAATGCCGCCCCGTTTCGTAGCATCTATGACGGTGTTTTCATCGATACGAAAGAGATAGCTGCTACCAATGCCACTTTTCAAATATTGCCTCTCTCTCATATCTGCCACCTGTTGTCGTACCTTCTCTCCCACATATTCGATGATCATATCGTTCGCTGATATGTTTTCCTCGGCATAAAGTCCCCAGTTGTGGATCGCAGACCGAGCAAAGCGAACAGGCTTTTTCCGTTTTTTTAACTGGTTGAAGCGAAGAACATCGCCGTCTCCGCTTTGCATGGGAAGGGCTTGTTTCTGCGCATTGATATCGGCAATTAGACGGCGGTTATTGACTCTTGTTGATCTTGAAGTTGACTTCGAAATCGTTTTCGCAGCGGCGATTCTGGCAGCCTCAGCGGCAGTCGCCTGAGGGTCACTTTTCGCTTTGGCCTCCCTTTCCTCCCGAGCCTTCTGGACCTTAATCCGATGGGGTAGGTATTTTGATTTCTCTGACTCCAAAATTCTCTTCCTTCCCTCCGTTCGAGCAGCGCCTGTTGCATTAACGACGTAATAACCATGAATGATCGTCTCTTCATGCACAGGGCCAAGGTCTCCTGGACGGTTCAGTGCTTTGATCTCCTTTTGTCTCCACGCCCATGCTGCTAAGTTTCCAAGATTGGCCTTCGGTTGGCTGGCTAGAACATCTCGCAAGAAATGTAGATCTTCTTCATCCTTTATCAGATTCTGCCAACCGTCGAGATCCAGGATAATCGCCTCGTCATCCAGGACTGTAGGACGGGGTTCATCATTAGACACTCGCCATTCCACTTCAATCTTTGATTCTTCTGGCTGGTCCACTTCATCGATACCATCACCAAAAACATGTACTTTTTCAGCATGATCCTTCTCGTACATGGAAGCCTCTAGGCCGCATCTCTCTGAAGGATCTTTGGAACTCTGATCCTCTTCCAGTATCGTAGAACTCAGTACAATATCCGGGGGACCATCTGTAACAGTTCTATTACCGCCTGTCGCGAGTGAGACGGGCGATTTCGTGTGCTCATCTTCTGGTTTGTTAACAGAGTTAATAGCAAACGGTTCCTCGTCTTCCCTTTGCCTCTTGCGCGCCTCATGGTCTTCGTTAATTCTCTTTCTCTTGCGAGACATCGGAGAGAGGCCGCTAGCGTCATTAGATTGTGAGTTGGCTGCGCTCTCTGTGGCAATATCATCTCCCTCCGTTTCATTATAATATTGGCGTACCGGGAGTTCAGTGACCGATGTTTGTAAAGTCCCAAGCATAGACTGCTCATCATTATCAGACCCCGAATCAATTGAGCTCATTCGACTAAGAGGCCGGCTCTCCTGTTCGTCGGTGTCCCTGGTGAACGGTGTTCTTTGGTCATCATCTGAATCATCATGATCATGTAGCTGTTGTAGCCGGTGGTAAAGAGGCCGCACTTCCCTCCTTCGCACAGGTTGTTTGCGCCTTTCATCCAAGAAAGCATCCGCCCGGTTCAAGCGATGCGCTTTTCGAATCCGCGGAAGGGCAAGGACATTAAGATTGGACGTTCCGAAAGGCCGTTGAACATTGGACAGCTCCGAGCGGGAATCCGGTGTCTCGCTGGATGCATCGAAACCAAGGCGAAATGTGGGCTGTCTGGTTCCCTCTGGATCAGAGATGCCTAATTCCTTTCTCTTGGCCGCATGGCGATCTGGATCAAGGTAATCATATAATGCAGGGGCTGCGATACGGGACTTCACATCTTCGAGAAGCTTGTCTTTCAGATCGCGAATAATCATGGTTAAAACCTCCCTACAAGGGTCCAAATCAATCACCCGGAGTTTCTTCTCTTCCTCAACATCAATTTTAGCCTCTTTTTCCAGTCTTTCTGCTTCGGCTTTCTCTCTCTTCTCCGCTTCGAGTCGTTCGGGGCTTGGGCTCCGTTCGTAATTAGGATTACCGTATGGCTGACTTTCCATGTTCATGATATAGGTAAACAACGGCTTCATGTGGCATATCTTGTAGCAGCGTTCGGTTTCCTCCTCCCCGCGCCGAGAATTTTCAAATATGATATAGTAACCGGTTTTATCGCAACGGATGTCTTTCCAGTTGAACAGCTTGAGTCTCTTTTTCAGGTGCGGAACAGTCGTACTGAGAACTGGCACATAGCAATGTGCAACGAAGATATACGGGTCGCGCTTGATTTGATTCAGCACTGGTGTTTCCTCGACTAAAGACGGTACGGCGGGCTTCGAAAAGACTGCCCTCGGCCCTTCGGGTACGGCAGGCATTGGACGCATTGAGGATCTCCCTGAAGGACCTTTTGGCGCTGTTGGAGGTGGCTCATTCCTCTTGGACTGGGGATCAGGTTTTGTTTCTTCGGCTTTCTTATGCCCCAACCTCCGAGGATCAGTAGCCTTGGACACAATCTTCTCAGCGAGGATGCCATCGCGATCCAACTCCACCCTTATTCTGCGAGTTCCAATGCGTTGCTCTTTTTTGCATTCGAGGTAGGCTCGTTTGGCCGCGCTGGCTGCAAGTATTGGACTTCCTCCTCGAAACGAACTGGTATCTTTGTATCTGATAGAGCAGACCCCCAAAAATCTGCCAGTAATAGGATCGGTGCGATTGTTGATTTCCGTAATCTCTCCAAAACTCGAGAAAAGCGCACTTATTGGCGCGATTGGGGTTAAGGGATCGAATCCTGTGACCGCTATCTGCGTGGGAGGCCCAGGGCCTATCGTAGTTGCCGAGTCATAAGGCCACGATTTCAACATATAAGGAGACGGCCGATATTTTGGCTTCTGTTTGCATCCGGCCCCCCGGGTGTAATTCGGGATGGCCAAACGGGGATCCGGAGGGCATCCATTTTGCCCATTAAAAACAATGTCCACGTATTCCGGTTTCCTCCGTCTGTCCTTTGACGATGACGATGGCCGCCGGTCACTGTCGGGATCGTAGACCAACTTATAACCGCTGACCCTATTTTCAATAGTATGTTCCTGCGGTTGAGGGGTAGGAGGGGTGTGTAGAGGCGTAATAGCGACTCGTTGCTCTTCGCCTCGAGATTTCACCTGGTTGGCATTGGTAACGCCATTCATGATTTTGCTCGGTTGGGGACTTGATTTACAGGGTGGTGATGATTCGACATTCGTGAGCGGAGTAAGGGTGTCTGTATGCATTTCATTTAAATGCGACGGACCGATCTGGGAAAGTGAAGAACCAGATGCTGAAGGTCCTGTACTCATAGAGCTCGTAGATCCAATCCCTGTGGTCTCAAACGATACCTTGGCCGATTCATCATGCGACTCCGATCCCGGCTGAGCAAACGTGCCACCATGCATCACATCCTTGACGGTGTTGGGCTCCACGAAGCATGCAGGGCGTTCCTCATTGCTCTCGTGCTCGTTATGAAGTTTCGGATGCGGCAACTCCTGGGCGGCTCTGAAGCGCTTTTGTTGGAGAACTGACGGTGCAGTGGGGAAGAAATCTGCGAAGCCGGCTGAGGAGCGCGACATGATGGGAGATGGCTACACGCCAAATAACGAGATGCCGCGATCACTTGGCAGCATCCTTAACGAAACGTGGATCGCCTAGTATGAGTACATATATCCAGGAAGCTCTCCTGACGCGGGCGAGATGGAAAACTTCAGATTTAAGGTTTCATTGGAATTGCATGGAGCATTGAAAGGAGGGAATGCTGGAAGTTGGACAAGGTGTGAAGTCTCAGAGAAAGACGATATTAAGAATGAAATAGGAGGGAAGAAGAAAAAAAAAGGGCAGAAAGAGTTGAGGTAAAATGGTATATAATACAAGGAGCGGGTGTTGGTGTCTTTCGCAGGAAGTGTTCGGACTCTGGAGAACTTCCCGATTAACGCGACCCAGGCGCGCAAACAGGAAATCACGGCGACAATGGCTTAAGTGGCGGGGGAAAGAACATGGAGGAAATGCACCCTAAAGAATAGCAATGAATAGTGGTAGAAGAAATTATTACATATGATTTTATCGAGACAGATTCCTTGGAGAGCCTAATGTGGAAAAAAAAAAATTCTGTATGTGCCCTCGGGTACGGAATAGAGGCAGAGGATAGGCGCGCGGGCAGAAGAACAAAAGAAAGAAAAAAGAAAAGAGACAAGGCTTTTCCAGAAACATGACGGCAGGATATGACTGACTACACCAGAATCCCTGTGTTCATCACCTGAAATCATCACTTTCAACCGATCTTAAGAAACCGCTTCCTGTTGAAACTCGAGAGGTTCAAAAGAATATAGTATGGCCAATCCGAACTTCTCGGCCACCTCACATATCATGGGTGCTGGAAGTTTTTTTGTTCGTACTATGCATGGTATGGAGTAGACCCGCATACATTTTGCGGTAACCGGCGAGTTAAAGATGCGGTGATACTACATATATACGGAGTATACTCCGTACTCTGTACAGAATAGTTTTATTCCATACATCAATGCTCTATTTTTAAATATTAGTACTGTAGTGGCATATCGCTCGGGAATTTTGACAACGAAGCACGTCTCCCAATTCCCATATAACAGTTTTCCATTCTTCTTTTGCGGGCAGTCCGAGAACCAACCCAATAATAGTAGTATATGTGCTGCGCCGAGGACCCCGTAATGCAAAAATAGCAACTCTCTTATGGATTCGGTACCTCATTCCATGGGAGAGAAGATAATTAAGGTACTCCGTACATACCCCGAAGTAGCAAAAACCACACTATTTATAAAATTCACCAAAGGCTGTGCGTGGAAAACGAAGGGCTAGAAAATTCTCACGTCATGATCCTAGATTATACGATGTCCGTACTATATGCATACTTGTACTACGGAGTACTTACTCCGTACAGAGTACTGTACATAGCAATACTAGCAGCCCTTGCTGGAGTACATTCTGAGAATGTGCGAATGAGCATGTACATACTTCATGATCCTTGTTGTACAGAGTACAGTACATACATGCTACGAATAGCAGGCAAATAATCTTTCAATACCTTCTCTCTGTACAGAACACCACTAGTAGTTTGCTGCATGCAATTTTGCCCATCACTTGGATATATACCATGTACATACTAGCGACTGTTGCCAAGTCTCACCTTGTCGGTCAGAGAATCCATTACAGACCGCATGCCTTCATTCTTTGAATCTGATGTGTTAGATTTTTGACCTCTCGTGGCAAGTTGGCAGCAGGTGGAGACTAGCCAACTGTAAAAAGGCATTCATACAGCATACAGAATATGTACCGAGGACTCCGTACTCCGTACTAGTATTCCCATGGGACGGTGGTTGTCGGCCAAGTGAGACATACCGACCGACTTGTGTGAGGCGCAGACGCTCGTTGGCCACTTCCTTTCTCCATTATTACTATTAGTAGTAATGGGACTAGTAATTGGGAGTCTCCGCAGTTTTACCTAACATTGGCCCCTGGTCCCGGTCCATAGAGAGAAAAAAAAATTTCCAGCAGCAGCTTCCCTTGGTTTGGGTGGTGGGTCGATCTGACCACATAAAACATAGACAGCTCCCCCTCCCCCTCCCTCATAAAGTCCGTCGATCTTGATCAACAACTTCTCTCTTCCTCTCTACTCCTTCCTTCCTTCTTTCCCTTCGTACTTCTTTCCACCCTCTTCCTCTTCCCCTTCATATTTCCAATTCTTCCCTTCATCATCCCCATCTCATCTTCCTCTTTTCCATACAAAAGTAAGTCTGTTCATTTGTTTCCCATTCACCAAACCGATCTCGACCTGTAGGGCATACTAGTCCTACTTATCCCGCTATCCCTTCATCCAACTATTACTAACTTGGTTTTCTCCGTCTTCCAGGAACTTTGTGTGATTCGCATACATCCCTCTCCCTCTTTCATTGCCTTTTCACTCATAATTCACAATGTGGTATGTGGACACATCACATAGTTGCCATCTCATTCTTGAGATTTATTAACAGGATGCAGTGGTATCTTCGGTTACATCAATTATCTCGTTGAGAGAGACCGTAAATTCATCCTGGATACTTTGCTCAATGGACTTTCAAGACTCGAGTACCGTGGTTATGACTCGGCCGGACTTGCTATTGACGGCAACAAGAAGAAAGAAGTGGCTGCCTACAAAGAAGTCGGAAAAGTTGCAAAGTTGAAGGAGCTTATCAATGAATGCAAGCCGGACTTGACCAAGACTTTTGAGTCACACGCTGGTATTGCTCACACACGCTGGGCTACCCACGGCACCCCTTCCCGCCAGAATTGCCATCCTCACAGGTAAATTAATTGCATATGCCTTCGGTACTCCCTCCCTTTTCTGTTCGAGACGGCTAATAAATGACCGTGTTATCTTTTTTAAACAGGTCTGACCTGAATTGGGAATTCTCCATCGTTCATAATGGAATCATCACCAACTACAAAGAACTCAGAGCTCTACTGGAGAGCAAGGGCTTCCGTTTCGAGACAGAAACTGATACCGAGTGCATTGCTAAGCTGACCAAGTATCTGTTCGACCAGCAGCCGGATATTGACTTCACCGTCCTCGCAAAGGCCGTCGTGAAGGAACTCGAAGGTGCCTTTGGTCTCCTTATCAAGTCTGTGCATTTCCCTCATGAAGTCATTGCGGCTCGCAAGGGATCGCCTTTGGTTATCGGTGTGCGAACTTCGAAGAAGATGAAGGTGGACTTCGTCGATGTCGAGTACTCGGAAGATAAGCCCCTTCCTGCGGAACAGGCATCGCAGAATGTAGCCATCAAGAATTCTGCCACGGGTCTTCTTGCTCCTCCCGACAAATCGCTGCTGCACCGGTCTCAGTCTCGTGCTTTCCTCTCCGATGATGGTGTTCCTCAGCCCGCAGAATTTTTCCTGTCTTCTGACCCTTCTGCGATCGTCGAGCACACGAAGAAGGTCCTTTACCTCGAAGACGATGACATCGCCCACGTTCACGAGGGTCAGCTGAACATTCATCGTCTAACCAAGGATGATGGCACTTCCAATGTTCGCGCCATCCAGACCATTGAGCTCGAACTGCAGGAAATTATGAAAGGCGCGTTTGACCATTTCATGCAAAAAGAAATTTTCGAACAGCCCGAGTCCATTGTGAACACCATGAGAGGACGTTTGGATGTTGCCAACAAGCAGGTGACACTTGGTGGCCTCCGGCAGTACATTTCAACTATCCGCCGTTGTCGGAGAATTATTTTTGTTGCCTGTGGAACCAGTTACCATTCATGCATGGCCGTGCGTGGTGTTTTTGAAGAACTCACCGAGATTCCAATTTCCGTAGAATTGGCTTCCGACTTTTTGGACAGACAAGCACCGGTCTTCCGTGATGACACCTGCGTGTTCGTCTCCCAGTCCGGAGAGACCGCAGACTCCCTCATGGCCCTTCGCTACTGTCTGGAACGAGGCGCCTTGACGGTTGGAATTGTCAACGTTGTCGGATCTTCTATCTCCCTCCTGACACACTGCGGTGTTCACATCAACGCTGGTCCTGAGATCGGTGTGGCGTCCACAAAGGCGTATACATCGCAGTTTGTGGCCATGATCATGTTTGCTCTTTCTCTCAGCGAGGATCGCGCCTCGAAACAGAAGAGACGAGAGGAGATTATTGAATGCCTCGCCAAGGTTTCGGAGCAGTTCAAGGAGATCTTGAAGCTCAACGAACCCATCAAGCAAATGTGCGCCAAATTCTTCAAACACCAAAAGAGCTTGCTTTTGCTGGGACGAGGCAGCCAGTTCCCAACAGCCCTCGAAGGTAAGCACCCATTCCATTCCCTCCCTTTCAGCCTATTCAACTTGGAGTGGTATCTCACAATTACGCACAGGAGCTCTTAAGATTAAGGAAATCTCTTACCTCCACTGTGAGGCCGTCATGTCGGGTGAGCTGAAGCATGGTGTTCTCGCCCTTGTGGATGAGAACCTACCCATCATCATGATTCTCACGCGTGACAACCTTTTCTCGAAGTCTCTGAACGCGTATCAACAAGGTGAGTGAAACCAGCCAACCGATGTCAACGGTTCACATGAGACAGTATCTCTAACACGAGCTTCTATCAATAGTCATTGCCCGCAGTGGTCGTCCTATTGTCATTTGCAACCACGATGACCCCGAGTTCTCTTCAGCCCAAACAGAGAAGATCGAGGTTCCAAAGACTGTCGATTGTCTTCAGGGTCTTCTCAATGTTATCCCGCTGCAGCTCGTTGCTTATTGGCTCGCCGTCGGGGAGGGTCTCAATGTCGATTTCCCTCGCAATCTGGCCAAGTCAGTTACCGTGGAGTAAGATTGCTCCGGCCGGTAACGCAAATATATGGTGATAGATTGTGGGACACGAGTCAATACCACATCCCCCTCTTTTCTTTTTTATTATATCCCAATCACTTGTTTTTTTTTTAACTCCTTTACGTACTTTTTTTTTTTTTAATAGCCTTCGTTCTCTATTATGACAGAAAGAATGCGAATATTGCACTCACGCATTATGCATCCTTAATGTTACTTCAAAGTCTCGATACTCATGGCGCTTTGTCTCCCATTGTTTCAGATAGGAGTATTGGTTCAAGGAGTACAGAATAGTGGGTATGATTCGCAGTTTCAGTGGCAGTGGGATTTTCCATGAATTCAATACATAGTTAGCTTTATATGGACATGATATACAAGCTAATAAGACTACTCTGTCTGGACTAGCGCAGGTAGACACCCCTGTTTATCTTAGTTTTGTAACAATCGTGACAACAATCTATCTGTAGCGATGGTCAGAAGTAGTCGGAAGTGGGGGATCATCTACTTGGGTACGTAATAATACATGAACAGTATAATCCCACTACGCAATTTACTGGGTACAGGAGTACATAGCTCGGATCCCCCACCATATTCCAGATACCTATATCTCTCATACAACGGCACCGGGATTATTTAATGCTACGTCGTACGCAGAGTCTGTTATATTGAACAACTGAGAAAGCTATATCTTGAATTATTATTATTTATTTATTTTTCCCTAAGGGATTAAAGAGGCAAAAATGGCATCTTTGAAAGGTCCAGGTGTTGCTCCGACCTATGACGGTGAGATAGGACTATTGCTTTTTTTTTTTATCTGTTGATGGCAATTGCTCATCGGTTCCTTGACAGGTTCTGGGCTCCGGATCGCGATTGTCCATGCGAGATGGAACATGGCGATAATTGGTCCTCTGTTGGAGGGTGCCAAAAGGCAGTTGTTTTCGGCCGGTGTTCGAGAGGAAAATATCACTGTGGAAACCGTCCCAGGCAGTTATGAATTGCCATTTGCTGCTCAGCGGTAAGCCAACGCTTTTTGGGCCCTGGAAAGAAAAACAGAAAATATCTAACAATGCATCATTTAGGATGTATGCGGCTTCGCAGATTCAAGCTGCTAAAGGCTCTCCGTCCGCCGAAGGCGTCAGTGCTACGGATCTGCTGTCATCGTCGACTCCGGATCTCAGCAAGGCCTCTACCGCAGCATCACAATCATCTGCAACGTCTCGACCATTTGACGCTGTTATCGCCATCGGTGTCTTGATCAAAGGATCAACCATGCACTTTGAGTACATTTGTGAGGCTGTGACTCATGGGCTGATGCGTATCCAAATTGAATCCGGTGTACCGGTCATCTTTGGTGTGCTCACTCTCTTGAGCGAGGAACAAGGCCTGGACCGAGCTGGGTTGGGTAAGAATGGCATGCACAACCATGGAGAAGACTGGGGAAATGCTGCCGTGGAGCTTGGCTTGAAGAGAGCAAACTGGGCTGAGGGTAGAATCTAACCAGGTGGGCCGAGAATCATACTGGATAGTATAAATGGACACAAAACTGGCTGCTAATAGTATTATGGCGGCGCCGACTTGTCAATCTGATATCTATTTTGAATACATACTGGACGTCTTTAAATCATTTCAATCCAAGCCTATGGTGATCATTCCTCCATCAGTTCACCTTCATTGGCGGCACCTTTCGAACCCTCCTCTTCTTCATCATCTTCTCCTTCCAAGGCTTTCTTTGCTGCAGTCTCCGCTTCCTCGAAGAGCTCTTTCGGCACTTCCTCGTGTCTTCCCTTGGTAGGGCCATCCAGAGAACTGATCCAGGTCATCTCCAGCTCAAAATCCTTGTCCTTACTATCTTCGTGGGCGACATAAATGATTCGAGCTGCTTCTTTGACAGCATCGACCAGGCTCAAGTTACCAGAGAGCAAGTCTAATTTCTCAAGTTCGGCTTTCGCGGCTTGCCTTCCCTTTCCAGTGGCGGCGCCATAGTAACCCTGGGAAGAGGTTAACATTTGGTTATAACAGGCAAATAGGATAAATAGAGACACACCCAGTAAAGGCCGCTAGGTTCAATCATATATAGCCCAGGCCCACCGGCCTTGGCGCCTTCAACCTTTCCACCAGCTCCCGACTTTGGTCCGGTTCCGACTTGGCCGTCAACTGCCAACTCGCCCTCGGAGTCCCAGCCTCCAACGATAGATGTCACGCCGAATGGCCGCACGCTAGAGTAGAGTGTAAAGGCTTGAACATAACTTCCAAGGCGGTTAGCAAGCGCCGAGGTCGGTACGGGCGCCTTGTATGCGCTTCTCCAAGACGAGGCTTCGTCCCTGGCTCGGGCAACGAAATGACGACCGTCGGGGTTGAGTCCGGCTGATACCTGGAATTTAGGGATTACATACATCAGTACTGAGCACTTGCCGTCACCCAATAGAATAATGAGGGGAACTCACAATGCCAACATGGCGATCCACTGTTGCTATCTTCTTGTTCGCACCCGGTTTCAGAAGCTTGCTCGTAATTATCTTCTCGACAGCCAACACGACGCCATCTGTACACCTGATACCTATAGCTGTTCCACCATTCTCGACTGCCTTGGCTGCATATTCCACCTGTAGACATATTTAGTGAAACGAGCTCAGGGCGGTTGTTTCATGGCATGAATTGTACCTGGAAATTCCGACCGTCTGGCGAGAAGACGGAGTTGGAAAGATCGTAACCAGTACCAATGGATGTCTGGTCCAGGTTATCGTTAGCAAGAGGGAGTTATTACGCTGTGAGGCAGCAGGGGGGCAGACCATGGCTTGTCAAGGTGTCCCGCCGAGGAACGTCAGATGATGAGATACAGCAAACTGCTTCGCTGTTGATCCTAGGATGAAGTAAAAAGGAAAAAGCACCAAATACCACTTCTAGAATGTGCGTGATGGACGAGATCCGGTATGTTTAACTAACTGATGAGTTGGAGCTCCGGAAGATAAGATACAACCTGTAGCTGGAGGTGAGCTGCAGTCGCGTCACGGGGTTTCTGCCTTATCGCCATTTTATGCCTCAGGTGTCTATTGGTACCAGGGTTGTGGAGTACAAATCCAACGTACTATGGCGTACTTTACTCTCTTGGTACTACTCTTATTGTGTATTCTACTGTTGATACATGCTGTTAAACGCACTACCATGCTAAAAAAAATAAAATGCTCATAAATATGTACTAGTGTACATAAATGTGGCATCAACCGATGTATATGTATATCCGACCTAGTAATGCTAACCACTGCAGCAACAGCGAGGACCTCAACAGTAGGCTAATCTAGCAAAAACACTACTCACTACGGGGTACTTTCTACGTGCACCATATATACCATCCGATTCGTTCCTGACTCTTGCATGACCTGAAAAATGTTGGCCATACACCCAAGTGCCCAATCCACTCTCCTTGGGCATCGATATCGGTCATTTGACTTTCATATGGGATAATCCACGAAATAAATACATGCCCCCCCCCCAAAAGATGAGTACTGTTATTTATTTTATCTTATTTTATTTTTTATTTTTTTTATAAAAAAAATCTACAATTGCCATTATCCTTTGAACACCTAAGGGTGTTTTAAGAACTCTGCTGGAAGAACGAGAACTATCAATTGCCCTAAATCCTTCATACAACGATATTATCGATTCATTGGCAAATCGCACCCCGAGCCATGTCCTCATCCATCTTGCACCGATGCCCATTCTGTGGACAGATGACTGACATATCCACTTCGCTTGCTGCTTTTATTGAAAATCCTCACTGTAGCCAGGTAATATCCTTCCACTACCTATATCGAAAATAATAACAGATATACTGACTTCATGCACTTGTAGTGTGGACTATCGGCGTCTGAAAGTAGCCTGAAACTGCAAGACGATCTAGCAGCGCTCTTCGACAGGCAAATGAGCATGGGAACTGTAGGTATCCCTGATACCCCAGAGCCTTCTTCGCCTGCTTCGCCTATCTCTTCTTCCCAGCCATCTCCCATTATATACAGTGTCAGCCAACACTACCATCATTCGTCGCATGTAACGCGGCAGGCCCAGAAAATCAGGCCTGAAGAGCAAAAGTCCTTTGATACATATCCAGCCCCTATGGCATCTGATACGTGTAATATCCTGAGAAGTCATAATATTGACCCATTCACGCTGTCCCCGAGGCAAGTTGAATTGTTTGAGGGCGCCATACCTGAACAGAAGTCACGCTTGGTTCAAATGTGGCAAATTTGCCCAGAGACAGCAGATAGAGACCCAGCACCAGGGACATGCTTTCTCGATGATCAATATCAATATCATGACAATGCATTTGTGGGGGATCATGACATGGATGACATGGTACAGGATGGGAATGAAGACGAAGACAGACAGCAGTATGCGGAGCCATATATGGTTTCAGGTTATGAAGCCCTAGCCCGGCGTGACTACGAAATCTCTGGGCGAAAGGGTCACCAGACATCTCCACCAAGCGAGCCCACGACTGGTGCTCCCTATAGACTTGCGAGTGACCCAATCTACCAAAGCAAGCGATGGTGGGAACATACAGACTCGCAGCCAACAGAGTACCAGTACGGGGCATTCGAGCAGCTCCGGTATTCCATGGTCTAAATTTGGCTGTACCGTCTGCTTAAGAAGTACTGGAAATAAAGAAAATTAGGGTTGTTGAAAAACCTGTCATAATTTGATCGACCGCCTCGTGTTCCCTTACTTTTCTTTTTGAATGCACGGGTATAATGAATGTAATAATTTGACTGTGCTACTCAACAAAATTGGGAGCCGGAGCCGAGATTCCAGTTAATAGATGACTCTAGATACAACCAAACAAAGCCAAATGAACGGGAAATCAACCAATTGCAACGGAATAACAACATGTATATCAACGTTATCTCCCTTTCTCCTCTTTTTTCTTCCCCTCCTAGACATGTGATAACCGAAACAAGTAAAAGTTCACAATGGGAACATGGTTGCTTACATGGTATACCCCCCTGGCATTAGGGCAGTATGCCATGTACAACTTGTTGACGAGCGATGATGCAAATTGTGTACAAGATTCAAGGCGACTACAAGATTGGGTTAGCATTGCAAGAAGCAAAAAAAAAAAAAAAAAAGGGAAGGAGAGTCAACTTACTTATACTAGTGGGATTCGACAGCGGTCGCAGCCTTTGTGAGGGCGTCGGCAGCGCGCTTGAACTTGCTGCAGATTTGGCCAGGAAGAGCACACCAGCTCGGAATGTGAAGTTTCGGCATATCCTCAATGGCCTCGGCAAGGGCATTGGCAGAACGCTTGATCTCAGAGGTGTCAGAGACAGCACGCTTCATTTGACCGCAAGGTTGTTCAGATAGCGCACACCCATTACCGTTATTGGCAGGGATAGCGGCAGCGTAGACAACGGTGGCGGCTATGATGGCAACAAGAGCAGTGAGGGTGAACCTCATTTTGCAGGTTTGTTCGAGAACAAGAAGAATGATGACAGTAAGAGGGAATTGGGCTTGTGGATTTCAGAGCTCTAATAAAGATTGGGAATCGAGTTGGACGTTGTTGATTTTCTCTAAGTAGGAGCCATAGGCATTTATATTACAATAAAAAGTAGAGCAATTGCTAGATGGAAGTCCCACATTGACGCTCTCAATAGACATCTCTTATTCATACGCCGAAATGATAGTTCCAGAGAATGGAAAGAGAGAAAAAGAGCGACCAATATAAATTGAGGGAGGACGGCTTTAATTGACGGGAGAACCAGTAACTATTCAGGCGGTGGTTCTGAATAAAGTGACCCAAGAAAGCATTAACTAGCCCTAATGCAGGCAAAAAGCAACCGCATATTCGAGAAAAGATGCATGGGCCAATCATCGATAGGAATTGGATGTATTGTGCCATTGGCTGTGTCTACAAGACCTGCAAGGCATCTTCTTTGTTTTTTTTTTCTTTTTTTGCTGAGTGAATGGATGCTGCTTCTTTTTGTTTTCGGTGGTGGTACAGGGTAATGCCATGTGGCCGGAAAGGTGTCTGAATAGGAGGATCAATAAGGCTGCCGTTTGTCGTAGTTTGATTCAATAATGTATTTTCAAACAACATAGACTTATTGAGGTGAGCATACTTATTGAGACAATTGATATCCGAATCGAGGCAAGGTCTGTCAGAGTGATGCGATTGCAGATAAGATCGGTCCGGGGCCCGCACTAACAACCCAACTCGCGACCGGCTGCCGAGACGAGCCGCGCCCGTTTTTTCCGTCTTTCGCTCTTTGCGGCATTATGTCTATCTCTCCTCTTTTTCCCTCCTAATTATCTTCTTTCCCTTCTTTATTCCTTTTCCCAAACGGGTCCTACGGTTTAGCTCCCTCCTACCACCTCCTCTCCTCTCTCATAGTCTTGTCATTATGTTCTCTTTGCGGACAGCGCAGCCCGTGCAGGTATGTCATTTTTTTTCCCCTCTAACCCCCCTCTCCAACCCTCTCAATTTGGACTTAGTCCACTGTGCTTTCCCCCGTTTCTCACTCCCCTATTTCACTTCTCTATGCTGCCCAATCCCCCCCTTTTCCTTTTTTCTAAACCCTTTCCGGCATTACCGTTCATACTTGACTTGTGATTTTCACTTTTGTCTAACATTGGTCTTGGCAGTCTTTTTTCCGTCGCGCTACGGCGTCGACATCTTTCGTTCGCCCTTCGGCCCCTGCGCGATGTGCGTCGCCTCCCTACTACCCTCTTGTTGCATTGAAGTTTTGTAATTAACATGTGCAATCTATGAGTAGCGTTCGCCAGCGTCCAGTCCGACATCTTCAAGCCCACCAAGTATGGCGGCAAATACACTGTCACTCTCATTCCCGGTATCTACAGACCCCGCTCGCAATTCCCATTGCAGCTTGATCGCCAGTTTTGCTGATATCCTCTAAGGTGACGGTATTGGTGCCGAGGTCGCCGAATCGGTAAAGACTATCTTCAAGGCCGACAATGTACCCATTGAGTGGGAACAGGTCGACGTCAGTGGTGTGGACACGGGCAACAAGCACTCGGAGGAGCTGTTTAAAGAATCCATTGCATCGCTTCGCCGCAACAAGCTGGGTTTGAAGGGTATCCTTTTCACCCCCGTCGAGCGTTCGGGTCACCAGTCGTTCAACGTCGCTCTGCGCCAAGAGCTCGATATCTATGCCTCGATTGTCTTGATCAAGAATATCCCCGGCTACGAGACTCGCCACAAGGATGTTGATCTCTGCATCATCCGTGAGAACACAGAGGGTGAATACTCCGGCCTCGAGCATCAGTCTGTCCAGGGTGTTGTTGAGTCGCTTAAGATCATCACCCGCGCCAAGTCCGAGCGTATCGCCAAGTTCGCTTTTGGCTTTGCCCTTGCCAACAACCGGAAGAAGGTCACTTGCATTCACAAGGCCAACATCATGAAGCTTGCCGACGGTCTGTTCCGTAGCACCTTCCACAAGACCGCGGAGAACTACCCTACCCTGGAGGTCAACGACATGATCGTCGACAACGCTTCCATGCAAGCTGTCTCTCGGCCTCAGCAGTTTGACGTCATGGTCATGCCTAACCTTTATGGTGGCATTCTCTCCAATGTCGGCGCTGCCCTTGTCGGTGGTCCAGGTCTTGTTCCTGGCGCCAACATGGGACGCGACGTCGCTGTCTTCGAGCCTGGATGCCGTCACGTTGGTCTGGACATCAAGGGCAAGGACCAGGCTAACCCCAGTGCTATGATCCTGTCTGGTTCCATGCTTCTCCGCCATCTCGGTTTGGACGACCACGCCAACCGTATCTCCAAGGCTGTGTACGACGTGATCGGTGAAGGGTATGTGAA
This sequence comes from Aspergillus ruber CBS 135680, assembly GCF_000600275.1. Lineage (NCBI taxonomy): Eukaryota > Fungi > Ascomycota > Eurotiomycetes > Eurotiales > Aspergillaceae > Aspergillus > Aspergillus ruber. The sequence goes on along the minus strand of NW_024467317.1, from coordinate 292,565 downwards.
AGATAATTCCATGTCTAAATTCATCAATGCCTCCCCCCTTCTCCTAATAGATTCGTTTGCTAATACTTGTGTTTTATAGCAAAACAAGGACTCACGACATGGGTGGTCAGGCCACCACTCACGAATTCACCAGAGCTGTCTTGGACAAGATGGAGACTCTGTAAACTTTGGGATACCACTTTAGTTTTCTTGCCGCTACTACAATGATGATGAGGGCTTATAGGTCAGCCATGGAGGGACTTTGAAAGAAAAACTCTCTTCATTGATTACTTGGGGGTACTCCATCTTTCTATGTATTATCCTTCACCCTAACATCAACTAGAACGTCCTGCCGACTATCAAAACGATGGAATAGGATATGTAAGATTATATCCACCTATATATACATTCTTGTTTTGCGAACCAAAAGAACGTGTCTATGTATCATTTCATCTTATCATTAAAGTGACTATGTATTTCTATTTCATATCGGGTATATTGAAAAATCGGCTCCTATGCTTGTCCTCCAATTCTAGAAGCCCCCTTCCCTAAGGCCTCCGTCCAAACACGACTACTAAGAAATCGACGGTATGCCCTCCATCTGGAGATGATATCACAGGACGAAGTCGAATGTCTTGCATGGCATAGAGTAAGAGAGCCTAATCAACTAAGCAATCGTTCGTGGGAATCGTTGACCTTCGGCGGTTATTTGAAACGCACTTGAAGAGCTTTGCCGGGGCGAAAGTGGTCATTGTTCATTGAACTCTCGGACGAACCACTTTACCTCATTGCATCGATCAGAAGAATTTTACATAGATCGACGCTCAGAATGCCGGTCGTCTCTTTCTGCCGGTGTACTTCGAGGTCGCTTTCACAACCTTGCCTTTTCGTTCCATCTGGTCCTTCTTGCGCATGATCCAAGCTTTGTCGCCTTTTTTCGATGATGATGTTTTATTTTGTATGGCCCTCTTTCTGGCATCTAGGACATCAACCTCATCCATGCCCTGGACAACGCCAGTAATGTCTCCCTTCAAGCCACCACCGCCAACTGTCAGCACAAGATACAATTTACTGTTTTTGGTTCCCGGGTCGTCTTCCAGGATACCCGCACCGAAGCCAGCATGCATGGCAGCGGCACTGATCATGCTCCGTTGAGCGTCATTTTTCGGATAGAATTGGCAGACAGCACGTCCACCTCGACGAAGACAGGCATAGAGACCTTCAAAGAAGCGACGAAGACGGCCTTCAGAGCTCACATCACTGGTTTCCGCATTGCAAAGCCACTGGATTGCACTAATACTGATGGCCGCATCGAAGGAACCAGGTCGAAACGGTACTCCCTGACCGATGTCTGCAAGTAGCAAATCGCCTTCCACGTCTCGTTGAAGAGCTACGTCCAGCATGCTGGGCGAAATGTCCATACCAATCCAGGTGTGTGGCCCGCCTTCTTCGCCGGGGAGACTGGAAAGGATTTCACCGGAGAGACCCGAGCCGCACCCAAGGTCGAGAATGAGAGAAGGAGATTTGAGATCGAGAAGCTCAAGGGCTCGATGGGTCATGTCGGATTGAATGTTACGGATACGGGAGGAAGTAGTGTATTTGCGTGACTCATTGTCGTTGTAAAAGAGATCTGGAGGCCTTCATTACAACCAAGGGTCAGCGTGGATGTCCAAAAAAAAAAATTGGAAGAGATAAGTTTCGTATATCATTGTCAACTTACAAGACATCTTCAGGGCGCGACATGGTTGCGATGGACGTATGTATATGCGCAGACGAATTAGGAGAGGGCAATAATGCAAGTCAAATATTGTAAAGAACGACTGAGTGATATAATCAATGGCAATTCACAATAATATGTATGGGAGAAGAATAGGTAAAATCGAAGTCGTGTAATTGTTGATTTGTTATGCTCTAGATCATCGTAGATTTTTTTTTTTTTGCTGGCTTTGGATCCGGATGGCCTTGGCGTGGGGTAGTGGCCTGAGGCAGAGAGACACATGAATTCAACTCTTCAGTGAGATCAAATCACTTTATCATTTTGCGCTATAACTTGCTTTTTGCTTAAAGTATCATTTGTAACGGTTGTTCGATTTCTCCCACACCGTTTTATCGATATTCTCGGTCCTTTCCCTCTGTGCTTGGCAATGTGGTTTGATTGATCGTCTTTCCACGCATCACTTCATTCCAAAGGTGGCATCTTTCTCCTGCGCACCTTTATAAGCTGGTAGACGCTTCAAGATTTGCAAACCACGAACAGCGACACCATTCATTCACAATGTGGATTCTACCTCTATTAGGGTATCTGGGGGTGATTGTGGGGTTTGCGTTTCTAACGTTGGCCATAGGTAAGAGAGACCTGAGCAAGTCATGGCATCAGATAAGACCTAACACCTTCTAGCCTCTGGCCTTTATTACCTGTCCGAACTTGTCGAAGAACATACCGTCCTCGCCCGACGACTTCTGACTCGGTTAATATACAGCATCGTTGTCATCCAGATCCTCCTGTTCCTCTTTGACCGATTCCCATTCTTCCTATCGGCCCTCAGTATTGTTTCGCACCTTGTATACGCAAGCAATCTCCGACGATTCCCCATTGTCAAACTTTCGGACCCTCTCTTCGTCTCATCTTGCGTTCTAGTCGGCCTGAACCACTGGCTATGGTTCCGCCATTTCTCAAAACCACTACCTGCGTCTCGATCTGCGGGTAACTGGCGCCAACCGTATCAAACCAATGTCGAGGATATGCCAACATTTACAGAGGTGGCATCTTATTTCGGGATCTGCGTCTGGCTGGTCCCTTTTGCCCTCTTCGTCAGCTTGAGTGCGGGGGAGAATGTCCTGCCTAGCATGGGCTCTGAATATGCGACGGGTGAACATGTATCTACTGCGGGCTTGGCTCGAAATGCCTTGTCGGTCGATGGGAAGGTCAAGAATAAGGGGATGGCAAAGGCTTTGGTTGATGGTGCCAGAGATTGGGTAATGGAAAATGGAGAAGTGATGGGGTTTTGGAGGGGCGATCGGACGCGAAGATTCTAAGTTATTTGCTTTTGTAGCCAGGCTAATCGAAAAGCATCCACGAAGAGCATAATACTGCATGTCCGCATTCTGTAAGACAAAGAAGAAGTGATAAAGGATATTTGCTATGGTATATAATAAATACTGAAAAAGGACAGAACAAATAGAGTATATTTGTGCAAAAATCGAATCGTCATAACTGGTGGAAAGAAGAAAAGACATGACCCCCATAAAACTGTGCGCGTCAACTTCAAGAATGACCCTTGCCTCCAATTAACATTAATATTAACATTTCCTCGCAATGCAGGATGCGGGTATATATTTGTCGTTCCATGTGTTCATACAATTCGTGATTGTCCTCGAAGGAGGGCCATGGCCCTCTATGGAGTATAGAGATTCAGAGGGTTGTATCTGAGTGTCGAAGCCCAAAGCAAATGCACATACCCTCGGCAAACGCCCCGAGTGGAAGGATATAGGATCGATCCTTCGGCTACTAGAGTCTTTCAGGGGTCTAGCTGGACAAAAGAAATTCGTTAGTGTACCCTGAAGTACACATCCAGGTTAGTCAGCGCGTGAGGTTGGAATCGAGGGGTTCTGGTTGCCTAATTCCATGAAGAGCATAGAGCTCTCCCGTCTATTTGCCTTGGCAGAGCGAGCATTTTCCAGGTTAGGATTCAACATCTGGTTCATCGAGGCTGGCATGTAATTGTAGTTCTCGGATACATGGCTTGGCTGTGCATATGTCAAGCCAGTATCGTAGGCTCCCCTGGGATCTTCAAGTTGGTCATGCCGGAATGTCGTCTGATTGTAAGAAGGTGTAGGTATATCCGAGAACACTTGACGGCGTGGCGAGCGGAGGACATCAGATGCTTTTGGATCATCAACGGCGGACTCCATAGCGGACCCACCAAGCTCGGGGCTCTGGTCAAATATGCTATCATAATCGGTGAGGAACATTGAGAAAACTGGCGCCGGAATGTTCAATGTCGGAGCGAACACAATGCCCACATTCCGAACAGTCATTTTATTGACGGCGGAATTGTTGACGATTTCGATCAAGAATTGAGACAATGCCCGTAAGAGAGTCAAGTTCGCTTTTGGGAGTCTATGTACAAGGAAATTAAATGCTGCGATCTTCTTTTCTCGCTCATCAAGTTCTGCAAAAAAGAAAAATACCGTTAGCACAATACCTAGAAATGAAATCAGAATGAGTTGCTCACCAAGCACACGCAAGAACTCCAGATGAAGCTCGCGGGTTAATACCGTCGTTGGTAGTTCTCGAAGATATTGCTTGAAGAGGGAGGCCACAGCATGAACATCGTAGTACTCATCACCAGCAAGGAAGTCTATATCGCCTTCTGTATTGAACCGCTCCTTCAATGCTTTAATGACAACATTGGAACCGCTTAGTCGGAAGATACCCTCTTCGGATGATGCTCCTTTGGCTTGCAGGTATTCAATACAGCGATAGACCACAGCAGGCAACTCTACATCGACCCCTTGCGGCGCACAGTACTGCACTGCTTCTGCTAACGGGATACCAAAAACGGGCCTGACGAAATCTTTCCTGTCAACAAAAGCATTGCCCTGAGCCTGTGATGTAGGAGACTCGCGATCGGCTTGCTGAAGTTGCGAGGCAATGTCCATCGACGATCTCGTCTTTCCAAAACCCCATATACTGCGCTTCTTCTCCTTGATGGCAGTGGCGTTGGCAGCTCTATTGCCCCAAGCGCCTGCATTTTGGATCACAGCGCCGTTTGTCGGTCCTGATATTATTTTCGATGAAAGCTGCCCATTCTCCAATGTAGTGTTGGTTGTTTGGTTTGCATCCGCTGAGGGGCCCCATGTACTAGACGGGAACAGCGGGGATTTGGGTGTGGGTTTTTCAAAATTCGACCCGAGGACTGGCGGTTCGGCAGGAACAGCATCATCAAAACTGAACCCTTGCACTATGTCGGGGCCATCCGAATCCGGACCGTCAGATCCTTTGCTGTTCTTCTTATCCTCATTGGGGAACATCTTTGCCGACTTTGGACCTGCATCGGGTGTTGGCGTTTGAGGCTGACTCCTCGTGTTCGTAGCATTTGCGCTCTCATATTCTGCTGCAGGTCCTTCAACATATTCCAGTAATGCCTCGACCCAGGCATCCCTGTCTTCGTCGCTTTCAGCGCACAAAACGTGTCGTACAAGGGCTGAGGAGTCTTTCTTCTTTGGCTCCAGAATAAGGAAGGCATGGCGGTATTGATTGTCGGAGTCATCATCAGGAAGAGAGGCGCTTTGAGCGCTGGTGTTTTGCGATTGTTTGCCTATCTGCGCATTGGGAATTTTGATAGTGCCTAAATGCGCACCGCCAGGAGCTTCGAAGTATCTGAGTTCGGGGCCATGCAGGACGAAGTATCTTGCCTTCCACCCGCCGAAATTCTTTCCTCTTTTTGTTAAGTATCCTTCTTTCCTGGGTTTCCCATCTGGACCACGTAGGATCTCGGCTTTCATCTGATTGCTACTTTTCAGTAAGCTCGTCTCATCGTCCCGGGCCTCGATAGCATCAGAAGTGAGAAATCGGCAAATGACCAAAGCCGCCTTTTCGTCCATCGGAGTATCAAGGAGAGTAGCAAAGTAGGAAGTTAGAGCTGCCCGTCGCGCATCGATCTTGGCGGGTGAGTGTCCGGTAAATATGCTCCGGTCGGGCAGTTTTCCTGCGAAAAAACACAGTTGCCGGACTTGCTGATCCAGCTGGGGCAGTGCTGCAATAACCTTCTCAACGCGCCAAAGCTCCATGCTGTCTGAGCGCGAGAATATACTCAAGGTAAAAACTGGCTCTTCTTCAGATGGCCTCGGTGCCATGTAGCTATTCCTAGAAGGCCGGAGCCTGGAAGATGCAACCTTCACCTCAATCAAAGGCAAAGCATTTGGCGATAAAAGAAGGTCAGGGTACTCATCAGAAACCAATCCTTGATAGATACCATTGGCGCTTGGGTCCGGTGATCGGGGACTATCTATCTTAACCGTCGCATCAATCAAAGGTATAGGCGGATCGATGTTCGCTGGGTTGCCAGAAGGCAAGGAATTCCCTGGTGCAGTAAATGTATTTGGATTTCTGGTTGTTCGAGGTGAGAGAGCCAACCCTGAAAGGTTGCTATTGGTCGGCGGTATTGACACAGGCGTCAAACCGTTTGGCAGTTCTCGGGGCATTCGTGGCAACGGAGCGCCGATGGGACGGTCCTCTGGTCTTGGGCTGACAGGCAAACCTGGACTCTTTGGCGCCGATGACAAAAACGAGCGTTCTTTTAAAGATCCTGTATGTGCCGTGCGAGGGCTTAGAATGGAGGCCAGTGATCCAGAGCGTTCAATTGGGGGTGGTGATTGTGTAGCTATGGGCCGTGGGCTTGACGGAAGGCCGACTGGCATGGGCTGGGCGCCTGAAGGGTGCGCCGGCTTGGAATATTGCGCATCTTCTTTCGCATGCGCCGCTTCTCGTTCTCTGTCATCATCGTCCCTCGTTTTCCTTCTCCCGCGGTCCATCTCATCCACCGCATCAATATCTTCATATTCGGATTCAGAGTCAGATTCGGGGTGCTCTATGATTGTGCCCCCCATTTTCCCAAGTTTTAGCGGTGCGGGTGGAGGTTTTCGCATTGGGTGCGGGATTTTCTCTTGTATTGGCTTTTCACTGAGCGACGAATCGTTGGAGCTCGCAAACGAATTCGGGCTAGTCGCTGAGTGTTCGTCCCGTGAGTACAAGGGTGCTTGCGATTTTTGGGATTCACGACCTTGGTCCCCTTTGCCGTGAGACTCGACAGGCGAATCATTTGTTGTAGACACATCATTTTGGCTATTCAAGTTCTCTTGGTTGTAATCCCCTGTGTTTCTCGAGGGTCCCGATTGATTTTGCGTTTGACGGTCCTGATCTTGGGAAACCACAGCATCCCCTTCAGTACCTCGGGGTTGTATTGTGTAATTTTTGCTGTTCACCGGCAATGGCGTTTGCAATTCTTTCGCTTTTGTCTTGTACTTTTCCTTCTCCTTCAATGCTCGCTCAAGATCTTTGTTCAGACCAAGAATGAGGGTCCGTTGCTTATCGACCAATCTCCAAAGCTGCGAGTTTTGTGAGGCAGCGTGATGTTTCTCTTTGAGGAGGTGTATGATGACAGCTTCGGCCGATCCGGCAGTAGAAATTAGGTTCCCAATGTCCGCCTGGCTCACTGAATTGGCGTCGAAGGTGGATCTATGAGACTGGGACGCCGAGGAAAGCGAGGAGATCGCAGAATCGATTGACGACGTGCGGGGCATAAACCGCTGTCCCGAGCGATCACCAGCCATGGAGTGCAACGAACTAATACCAGATATGGGGGAGGAGGTTGTTGATTGATTCGAGTCCGTAGTGTCTGAGGGTTTGCGCGGAGTCGTCTGGTTCACTTTTTCCTCGGTCATACCTCTATCATGTTGGTGATGTCCATTCAACAATTTCTTGTCTGTCGTTTCAATCTGGCTGCTGTAAAAGCTGTGGCCGGCGCTTGATGGAGGCGTCGGGAACGCGGCATGAGATAAATGGCCGACCGGAGAGCGGCTTTGGAATGTCGAAGTAGCCGCAGATGTCCGTGGTGACAACGGGCTTTGTGATGCGCCTAACTCGCCTAGACAGGGTAACTGAGAATGGGCGCCTGTCTGCAAGGGAGATGGGGATGGAGTCGTTCTGGGGGGAACAGTCACAGCGGCGGCGGCACGAGAAGTTTGCTGGTAGTCAGATCGAGGCCCTAAGTAATCGCGAGGAATCAAACTCCCATTAAGAGGGAATGAAGAAGAAGATGAAGACGGAGACGAAGGAGAATGTGGAGAGGTCGAATGAAGATTCCTAGCAGAGGTAGGAGGAGAAAGGGGAGGGGGAGGGAGAGGAGAAGTCGGAGGAGGCTGGATCGGGAGACTGTATGGTTGATATTGGTAGTGATGGTTGTGATGGTGGTCGGTCCCTTGTCCGTGCCGCCGAACCTGCGACATTGGGCTCGTCCGGATCAGCAGAGGAGACGCAAGCGCCCCCCAGGACTGTTCAGGAAAGAGTTATGTACGACAACAGCAACGACAACGACAACAACGACAACGACAACCGGTCTCTTTCTGGATTATGCACGGTCAGTGGGACAAGGAAATGAAAGGATAAGAGAGCAGGGGGTAAAGAAAGAGAGTGGGGTCCTCACCAATCTCGGACCCATTGGTTAACGGAGCACTTACTGTATACAAGGAATTCTTTTGAACTGAACCGACCGGATAAAACACCACTTGTATAACCTCCAGAAGACAAATAAAGAGAGCGGGAAAGAGAGAAAGCGACTGTGAAAGTAAAGAGACAGACAGGAAAGAAAAAGACGGAAATTTCGGGGAATTTCCCTCTCTTTTCTTTTTCTTTTTTGGAGATTGGGGAAGAACCACCGACTAACTAAGAGCAGAAGTACATTATTCAGGAATTTTTTTTGGTCTCGTTTGATTAGAATAATGATGACGGAGTAAATGCGAAGATCCCACCAAAGAAAAGAGGGAAAGGGGGGAGGATAACTATAGGAATAGGGGTAACTAAATTCTAACTCTACTTTCCTACACGCTGCACCTCTCCCTTTTCGTTAAGACCTGAATTTTGGTTAATTCTACTCCCCTTTTCCTGGATTTTAAGGACCATAGAAGTTCGTACATGACTGCAGGGCACGGAGCATTGACAGTTTTACTGACAGCTCACGGAGCAGCGCATAGACCAACACCCAGTACGGAGAATATTGTATTGTCTGCATCGCTTCGGAGTATGACCTAGACCATCTCGATAATAATAGAATTCTATGAGTACACAGCACACATCTATCCCATTAGACAGTGGCTGAAAAGAAAGTTGGAAGAGAAGAGAACAACTGCAGAAAATCAGAAAACGCCCTTTTTGTTTTGCTTTTCGCCCTCGTGAAATCGCAGTAAGACCCATTCAAACCCAGTGTAACGCCGTCAGTCATTATATGGCAGAAATAATCATGCAATATTCCCAGCCATTCCCATAAAAATGGCCTGGGCAGCAAGTTGGAGCGACCAAAATCCAACTTTTTTGAAACGTCGTTTGCGCGCTTGGTCGTCTACCACATCTCGTGCGAAGCCATCATACGCCTGGTTGACCTGTCAGCAAGACAAAGTAGTGAAAGTGGGGGGAATATAGGCTTACCGCGGCAGAGAGATCGTCCATCAGACCACTATCAAAAGTGGTCCAACTGCCATCAAAGTCCCCAACGCGTTTGACAAGGCGGCAATTGACGGGGATAAAAGTCCGCCGGGAATTGATGTACGCGACAATGGGCCGTATAAGCGCGTTGTTAATATAGGAAAGATCCCGTGTGAAGATAGGGACCACAGCTCTAGCATTGTTGAGATGAATTCGAAGGTCGGTGACTAGGAACCGTCGATCTTCATTCGCAGTGTCTTCCTTGGACACATCTGCATCTGGCGACGCAGGGTCGTACCGGTTGGAGGTAACTGTTGCCTCCAACCGATCATAGAGATCAGTCATCACCTTGGCTAAACTCTCGTCATTCTCCGCCGGGAACATAATGTCCGCGACAATGTCAACAGTTCCCTCATGTATCCATGAGAATGGCCCCTGCACTCCACGGTTCAGATGGTCTATATTCAACCCATCGATACGGATCCGGCTGTGTTTCTTCCACGGACTCGGTTTGCCGTCTTCCTCTAGGCCGTTGCCCAACTGTGCGCCAGTGAAGCCGTGTGTTTGTCGCGGATGGATAGTGAACAGAGAGTTATCGAATGACCCTGACATCATATTCGCCGATAGAAAATCATAGAATAACCATTGCTTCCTTAACTGAGGAAGATCGCAGGAGAATATGCTGACAGAAAATGGCCGGAAATTATCGGGTTGGTAAATTGTGACCAGTACATCATCCATTTTGAACCGGTCGATTTCGAAATCTCCAGGGTGATGCTCGTGCCGGTAGGACTTGGGATCTAAGTTGACATCTGACCAATGGACATGTCTACGGTCAACGACTCCTCGAATGCCCTTAACATCAACATCACGCAAAAGGCCCTTTCCGTTTATCCATTTCGTGAACGACAATGTCACATTTACTGATTCGATGGATATGTCAAACTGGGTATAGTTCGTATCCTCCTCGTCGGGAATCGTTCGCTGGTCAGATGCGTCGGCGGTCGGTTGTTCGCTGAGAGCGGCAGCTGCAGCCACTGCCGCGGCTGTCTTCGACGAGCCTTTGCTGACATCTCCAGTCCCCAGTCCAGGTCGTCGCGAGACAAATACATTCTTGAAAGTGATAACACCATCCTTCCATCTGGGCACAATAGCAGATTCGAAGACGACTTTCACACCGGACGATTTCGTAAGGTAATTACCTATCCATCTAGCCAAGGTCTCTGTACGGTTTTAGCTTCCCGATATTTGATGAATAAGATATTCTGAAACGCACCTTGAGCAAAAACAGTGTTTATCGCAATGATAAGTAACGAAAAGAAAGTTGTTGTTCCCAAGACTACCCAAACCACATGGCCTAAGAAGACCCACGAAAAAAGGGCCGCGATTTCATCCAGATTGAAAGGTCGAACACTTCGGATCGAAAACCACTTGAATCGTACCTTGAGCCTGGACCAAAAGCCAGTTGCTGCCGCTAAAAGTTCTTCTTTTGTGGGCCGTTGCAGATGCGGAATGTGCGGTATATGTGGTAAGCGGTCGATAAAATGACGGTTAAATGATCCCAGTTGGTGCCCATAGGTGGATTTCTCCGCCTGGCGATTCTTTTGAATCTCATCTCCAGTCCGATCTAGGTTTGTTGAGCCAGACTTGTTATTGCCTGACTTGAAAGAGGGGTCCCTAGGAGACTCTCCTTTTAGCCGGTCATCCTTGTTTGTATGAAGTCCTCGCTTCCAGACATTTCCTGTAAGGTTGCAAAGAAGTCTTCTATCGAAATGATAGCTTCTATGTGGTAATAATTTGTCGGGACCAATTACACATGTCGCTCCGGTTTCCACTGCTGGCGAGCTAGGTGAAATTCCAAGGGCAAAGAAGCCCCCAGAAGCAAATCTTCTTGTGATTTGCGTTGTTCTTCGAGGAGGCAACGATGATGTGTTTCTGGCCTGTCGTCTGAAGAGGAATTCGCAAGAGAATTGGGCCGAGTTCGGTGTGTCAGATATAAAACGTAAGCGACCTGCCCGTAAAGGGCGACCGAATAATGGATTTGCTGCCTCCCAGAAGTTAGTGTATAACTTGCGTCCAAAATTGCCTGCCATGATCGCCGTCACATCATGAATCTATAAAACGAGAAAATGAAAAAGTAGAGCTCGTTAGAGACACCCGACAGAAGCCATAGCAGTTGAGCAGCTTCGAGGATCTGAGAAAAAGGAGTTGTTGAAATTGAAAGCAGGCACAAACGTAACTGGCGACGTTAATGGCAAAGTGTATATAATTTGCCCGATGCTAGAACAAATTTCCATGAAATCATCCCGCACCACCGGGAAATGTTTGTCTTGTTTGCAGCCGTATTGACACACTTATTTTTTTTTTTCACTCCGCCTGATAAAATCCGCGATAACAGATTTAGTTATTACCCCTGTAGGCGCCGCACATTTTTTTTTTTTTTTCTCAAAACGATACTGGTATACATTGTTATTTTCTATAGTGGAAAGGAAATGCCGGCCCCAACAGCACTCCTCAGGCGCCCTGAGGAAATGGCGTCTATGGAAGCCTCAACAGCAGCCCCTCGTGTCCCAAGTTCGTTGCGACCAGTGCCTCATACATCCGAGTTTCAACTAACGGTTTTCAGACCAAGATGATGAAATTTTGATTGATGCACAAGATTGTGCCGAGAATGATCTCTCGAATAACCCTCCTACGGTACCGGTCCAGGACTCGGAAATGCGCATTGATGAAGAGGGTCGCCCCGTTTTTACGCCAGAGACGAACACCAACAGCGTATATCGCGTCGAAACTCGAAAAGTGCCAGTACCACCGCATCGTATGACGCCTCTGAAAGCAAATTGGCCAAAGATATATCCTCCACTCGTTGAACATCTGAAGTTGCAAGTGCGCATGAACATCAAGAACAAGGCAGTTGAATTGCGTACCTCGAAGTTTACTACGGACACGGGAGCCTTACAGAAAGGCGAAGACTTCATTAAAGCTTTCACCCTTGGGTTTGATGTCGACGATGCCATCGCGTTGTTGAGGTTGGACGATCTGTACATCCAATCCTTTGAATTGAAGGACGTCAAGGGTTCATTGAATGGCGAACATATTGGCCGTGCAATTGGTCGGATCGCAGGAAAAGACGGAAAGACTAAATTCGCAATCGAGAATGCGAGTCGGACACGTGTGGTTCTCGCAGACCAAAAGATCCATATCCTTGGCGGATTCAAGAACATCCACATCGCTCGGGAGGCTATTGTTAGCTTGATTTTGGGTAGTCCTCCGGTAAGTGATCGCGCAAATGACAGGTGAATTGTTATCGTTCCGAGCTGTTACTAATGTCTATGATCAACAGGGCAAGGTTTACGGTAACCTGCGTACTGTGGCATCACGCATGAAGGAACGTTTCTGATGAGATCAAAATGTAGTTTTCTTTTCTTCTTTTCTTGGTTGCAGCATGATGAAATTGGCGTTAAGGGCTCACACGACATAAGGGATTGAATAAGATATGCTACTGATGTTATGATATGGTGTAAAAGATATACCTTCATTGACATATTCGTGATTCTACTGAAGATTGATCACATCCAATTAATAAAACATTGATGACCACCGGTAATGGTTTCCTTAATCCTTCTTCAGAGGGTGGTAAATCTCCTCTATCCCGCTTTTTGTAACAAGCAACATCTGAAGTCCGTCACCGACCTCAATGTGTCTTTCCACAGCACTAGTGAACGCATCCCGCACGAGCTGTTCGACTGTGTCCCTTGGGAGAGGCTCCGGCTTCTTCGCCTCCAAAGCATGCCCTTCTCCGCTTCCAGGAATGTACTGGTTCTTGCAATTCACTTGGTTGTCCAGGAACGGCATAATCAGGCTTGCAGCAGATCCAGCCGCTCTGCACTGTTCTCTTTCATACGAGCCAACGGGATCGTAACTGTACAATGCTCCCTTGCCCTCGTCGTCCAATCCTGCTAGGATGGCCTGCACGTAATAGGGGAAGAATCGTTTCTGATAAAGGATAGTCGAGAGCCGCTGTGCACATGCTGACACAGACATAGGCTTTCCATGCTGGTATCTGTACATCTTCACCACGGCATCAAGTCGTTCTTTGAGAGCTTGACCATCGGCAGCAAAACCGACAACCGCTAGGAGGATGTGGGCACCCTCTCCAGTCTCATCATCCCCGCCAATCTTGAATACTTTCGGAACGTAGCGAGAATTGATATTGTATCCTGCAACGGAACGAGTATCGCCGGCAAGGATCGCAAAATCGGAACCTGAGATGCCCAAAGTTGAGCCACCGTTGTCGGTATACCTAGGGTCGGCAAGTTAGTTTTCCATTTCATGAAAAGAGTTAACTATTTGTCACATACGGGTAGAAGGAGTGTTCTTTGTTGGGAACACTAGTTGGCTGAGAGAAGGAATATCCGACACCCTCATTCTGAGGTTGGTAACCCAGAAGCGACGTCATTTCCGGTGCGATAATCGGATTTGGAGAGATGTCAAGAGATTATTCGACAGAAGAGAGGAGCAGATTCTTTTGGTGAAGTCAATACAGCGTTCTGCTTTCGCGTGTCCTTTTGTTTGCGGGGAGGACCAGGTGGCTTTGGGACTGATGGATTGCTCTCACTTCTGACGCGATGCTGGAGCAGCTGTCTTTTGCTTACCTAATCCTACAGCTTCCGCCAATATCTACCTAGAACTGTCACCAATGCGACCAATATTTGGTCTTCTTGGTACATTTGCTCCATCAGTTTTGAAACATTGAATCTACCACTTATACCGAGAAGTGTCTAGACGCTCTATACCCAGAACCGCCATTATTCGGGCCTTAATTTGGAGACGCTATGCTTGGGCTTGGTGCATATCAAAGCAGTAGCGAAGACGAAGGAGAAAACGAGACCCCTTTAACGGCGCCTAAGGTATAGATTAACAGAACTCGAAGACCTGCTCGCTCGTTAACGCAATTTCTAGCATAGGACTAAGGAACAACCTGTTCAAGAGCCACAAGTCGCAGATGTTAATGGTATGTCCCCGATACATAGCTTAGAGGTTACCAATTACAATACTAATTTTTAAAGCACCCAAAACATTGGAAAAGAGAAGTCTTATCCCAAAAATAAACACGAATGCGAAGCCAGTCGGACCGGTTCTTGGGCCTTCGCATCCTCAGGGACCACATGTAGCAAGCGGGGGTTTCCTCGACGGCCCATCTTCTCCCTTTTCAACATCTCTCGCATTAACACACGATTTAACACTCCCTCCTGTCCCAAATCTAGATATACCGTCATCTCCGCCAGGCTCCCCTAATCCCAAGGCAAATGCCAAGTTCGCGCACTTCTTATCATTAAAAAAACAGGGTACACATTTTAATGAGAAACTTGCCGGCTCCTCTTCACTCAAGAATCCGAACTTGCTCACGAAGATGATGAATCATGCGGGAATCAATGATGAAACGCAATACTCTACTTCACTACCTCCCGACCTTTGGGATTTGTCCAATTTACCGAATTGGGGTTACAAGGAGGAACTCTTAAAGACACAGAAAGAGATCTATTACAAAACGGAAGAGAAACGGTTTAGTGGCCAAAGAGATTCTATTGAATTTGTGTCAGGGACGTCTGAAGGCAGTGGCCGGTCGAATTTGTCAAGTTCAAAAACTAAAGCGAATGCTGCCGGTAGAGGTGCGAAGTCTTGATCCAAGCCATTGCAAAGCCAGACCAAGTAGGGTTTGGCTGCCGGAGCTAGGTCTTTTATCTATGTTATTGAACTACAACCTGTCGGAACCGAGAGCATGAGTTGCAACATCTACCTGTGGCTGATGCCAACCCGAGGATAAACCTAAGTGATAGCAAAGTGAAGATGTTCCAATAGCTTTGGCGAACATCTAAAATCTAGCACCTAATCTGAAAACAATGTGATATTATCAAAGGAAATATACACTAGGAAGAAGCAAAATAGAGGGTTGGTAGAATACAGTGGCTGCAATGATCCGGGCAGAATGATGCACCATGGTTTGCACATATGTACCAGTCCAGTGACAATTATTGTAGAATCCTATACTCTGTCGATATAAGGGGTATCCTGATAGTTCGTATGTCTTGGAAAAAAGACAAAAAGAGCGAACATATCACGTGCTTGAGCTCCGATAGGCGCGCGGAGTTCCGCCGCCAACGCCCAGCAGTACCACAGCTAACGTAACCAAGAGAGCTCCGTCACCTAGCTTGAACTTGAACAGTGTATCGCCTTTTCAACCTTTTTGATCGACCATCAAGGATCTTCTTCTCTTCTTTCCCCTTTTTCCTACTATTTTGCTTTATTCCTTTAAACCCTGTTAGAGACCGCGTTGTGCAGCATGAACCACTTTCCGGAATCCTGGGGTCGAGTAAGAGCAGCTAAACCATCGCATAAAGGTCTATATCGCTGATATGAGTGTACTTGAAGCCCAGAAATGACATATATGGAGTTTACAACCCCTCATTCCTACAGACCACTGGCCCGAAAGCCCACACTCAGTCTCCCGCTGTGACCGGGACGTCAGTGATCGCGGTCAAGTTCAACGGAGGCGTTGCGATTGCGGCCGACAACCTGGGTACGTTGGAATCTTCAATTCACAAATACTGGGCATTTCTGATGATTGGCTCTCTCGCACAGCATCTTACGGGTCTCTCGCTCGGTTCACCGATGTTAAACGACTTCGAACCTTTGGAGATTCCGCTGTGGTCGGATTTGGTGGTGACGTGTCTGATATGCAATATATCGACCGTCTCCTAGGATCCATCGATATCAAAGAAAATTACTCGGCTCATGGCAACCTGCTCAACGCAAAGAACCTCCACACCTACCTGTCGAAGGTTTTCTATAAGCGCCGTTCTGAATTCAACCCGCTTTGGAATCACGTCCTGGTTGCAGGCTTCGATGGGAATGGACAGCCTTTCCTCAGCTCAGCAGACCTGCTTGGTACCACTTATTCAGCCCCTCATCTGGCGACCGGCTTCGGTGCTCACCTTGCCGTCCCAATTCTCCGTCGACTGTTCCCGGAGGAGAAACCCATCGAAGAAATCAGCAAGGAGCAGGCAGTGGCAGCACTGAAGGAGTGTATCAAAGTTCTGTGGTATCGGGATGCGCGCAGTCTCGACAGTTACTCGATAGCAGTGATCTCAAAAGATGGCATTGAGGTGAAGCAAGATGAGAAGCTTGAAGCCCAGAGCTGGGCATTTGCTGAGTCGATCAAGGGATATGGCGCTCAAACTGTTTAGGTCTTCCCCCCGCCTCCCCCCCCTCCCCCCTTTCTTTTTCCCAGACATTTGCAAGAATCCAATTAATAGGAAAAGATGTTACGAACCCCAAATCAGTATGGTTGCCTTATGCTTTGCGTGATATTACCAAGAATAGTACTATATTGGGTAACTAAAATATACATTGGAGCTGCCCGAGTTTACTTTCTGTGTCTAAAGTTTAGGCAATGGCTTCTCGTAGACGACCTTGTTGACGCACGATCCTACACTGTCAAGCGAGACCTCAACCTGATCTCCGTCCTTTAACCAAAGTTGGGGCTTACGACCCATGCCCACGCCTTGGGGACTGTCAAGCATATGAATGAGCAGCAATTCGCCAACAATGACTGCGATAGACACTTACGTTCCGGTGAAAATCAGATCTCCGGGCAACAAAGTTGTCCCCTTGGACAGGAACGACACGGTTTGAGCCACATGGAAAATCATGTCCTTAGTCGATGACGACTGAACGGTTTGACCATTCAGTTTGGTCAAGATCATCAATGCATTGGGATCACGGATCACATCCGTGGTCACGATACCAGGACCAAAGGGTGCCCAGCCATCGAAGCTTTTACCCAGGGCCCATTGCCCTCCTCCACGCTTGATCTGCCACTCTCGGTGCGAGACATCATTACCCACTGCATACCCAAGCACATAGTCTAAAGCTCGATTCTCAGGCACGTCCTTGGCCAGCTTGCCAACAACAATAACAAGCTCACACTCGTAGTCAAGTCCCTCATCATTTTGCACCAAATAAGGCACGGGAATGTCATCAGTAGGACCCCCGATCGAGGGGACAGGTTTGTAGAATAGCACGGGGTACTTGGGGATGGGCAAGTTGGACTCCTTCGCATGCTGCTCATAGTTCAACCCTAGGCCGCGCACTGTGCCGATATCTCCTCTTGCCAGAGGGGCCAGGAGTAATTTCACCTCAGCTGTTTGGTCTGTGACTTGGTGTTGTCCGAAGATGTCACCCTTGATCACCTTTGCTTGAGTCGCTTTGGAAATGTCAGTCACGCCGGGAGGGAGGATGGCATCGCCGTAGTAGACTTGGCCGTCTTTGGCCAGGAAGCGAATCAGGCGCTGTACAGAAACATTGATGGTCAGCATCTTGGTGCATTCTATTGGTGGCATCAGACATATGTTAAAGTCTCTCGCGGAGATAGTTGAACAGATTATACTCTACGTAGTAGCAGTAGTAGAGGTACAGTCAGTCGACTTACCGAGAAAGCAGGCATTTTTGCGTATATATCAGATTCCTGGATTTAGCTCAAATCAAGGGAAATGAGGTAGAAGGGCAAACTACGAAATACTGAACCATCTATCATATATATCCACGGAATCGGACACTGCTCCTCGGTCCATGTGCATCTCGGCCGGAAGAAGAGGAGTTCCCCGGCGTCCCCCCCCCAGTTTCCCGGAGACGGAGCAGAACGGAGCTACGGAACCAATGATGTAAGATAGTAGCTATTTTTTCTCTTTTTTTCTATCAGTCAATTCCAACCGAACAGAGAGCTTTTACTCTACATTCTCGCATTCTATCTCTATGTACATCAATGGCCCGATTGTCAGGTCTTCAACGAGATGTCTTATCTCTTTATCGGAAATGCCTACGGGAAATCCGGAAAAAGCCTGTGGTAAGCTCAGACTTACCAAACCCTAGACCAATCGAAAGGAAAACCTTGCTAATTTGTACGTCCGAACAGGAGTCACGGGATAACTTCAAAGCATATACTAGGTGCGTCTTCAGGCTTGTGTCTATTCAAGAGTCGCGAGAAATGTCGCAATCGCTTGAAACCAAAGTTAACAATGGCTGTAGGGCGGAATTCCAGAAGAATATCTTCATCGGCAAAAAAGACTTCACCGCGATCGAGTACTTTTTGCGCAAAGGCCAAAGACAACTCGAGATGTATTCGTCTCCAGGAATTCGCAATATCCGATAATAATCGAAGACATACTGTCAACAACTGACAGTCGTCGACCCCCGCGAGAAGGAGCTGTAAGATTGAACAGGGGTCATAGCGATATATGCAGCAAAAAGAATATCGACCTGAATAATCAATAAATAATCAAGAATGGTCGCGGGAGGTCGCATCGACGGATGGAGGTCATGTGACATCGAATTCCTAAATGTCACAGAAGGTTCCACAGGCTTCCCGTAGGACCTGGGCAGATCTTATCTTATCGGCCCGTGATCTCGAAGCATCTTGAGGCTTCAAGGGACAACCAGCACACGGTTCCTGACAATTCAATTTGATTCAAATGTACATGCGCGTGGGCTCTAGAATAGGGCTCGATGAATATAAAAATCATGGCTTGGGGCGCCCATTTGATTGACTTGTCTTCATCAACTATCTCATATCAGAATAACTGGTTCTACACTCTAACAGGAGCAAGCGACTACTCTTCTACTTCCAAAGCTTTAAGCCTTCCTTCCCTTAACATCCAAACAAGACAAACAAAATGGCATTCTTCCCACACTACACCACCAATCTGTCGCCTCTGCTCTACTTGTTGGACGACGACTATGATGTCCACCGCTCGACTAGTCCAGAGCACAACCACCACCACAAGCAATGCCATAACTATCGCCAGCCTTTCCCAGTTCGCTACTTCAGCCCGAACTTTGATCTGCAGGAAGTGAATGAGGCCTATTATCTTGATGGAGAGCTCCCCGGTGTTGATCCGAACCATGTCGATATTGGATTCTCTGATTCCCAGACGCTCGTGATCAAGGGTCGAGTAGAGCGGAATTACAATATGGTTGGGGAAAGCCAGCAATATGAGGGACAATCCTCTGAAGTCTCCTCTAACAAGTCGTACCAACCCACTGTCGAAGATGAGGACGAGGCGAACTACTCATCACCTGTGGCGACACCAACCTACTCTGAGAAGTCTGCTGCCGAGAAAGCTCAGAAGCCAGCGTACAAGTATCGACATTCAGAGCGTGCTATTGGCGAATTCCACCGAGTCTTTAATCTCCCTACAAGAGTTGACCAAGATACGGTCAGGGCTAGCTTGAGGAATGGGGTCCTCTCGCTGGTGCTCCCTAAAGAGCCGACACCGAAGATGAAGAAGATTCGGATTGAATAAAGGATTTCATATGTGGTTTGATATTTGCTGGATATCTGGAGTTTCCATTGCTATGCTTAATTATATGGGACTATGATATGGTTGGAGGATGGGACACCGCATTTATTTTCTCGAATCGACTTTCCCCATTTTTTCAAGACGCCATCTGGATTGCATCTATATTGCATGAACTATGGATTTTGTTAGAAGCGGGTTGCTTTTACTTTGCATTTTCATGAGTTATAGGTCTTTTTTATTAATAACTAGCATATCAATTAATGATCTGTCATATGGAGTCTTTCTCTCGATATTTCACTACATTAGACTAATGCACAAGTGGCCAACACATTGATACCTAAATCTAAAGTATAAAAAGTAGAGCATCGTGTTCGCAATACGAAACACGAGCTATGCCAGGGACCCCTGTATTCAGAAGCCCACCCCAGGTACCAACACATTGACAAATGTTTAAACGTGTCAAGTACTCAGTAGGTACAGGGCACTAGTGCTCCATACCGACATGCCGAGCAGATACGCGAGTATAAGTACGTACCCTGTTTTTACGGTAGATGAAACTTGAGCATAGATTGAATAGTACAGCGTGTATATTCTTTTATTCTCTTGTATATGCATATTTCTTTTCTTTCTTTTTTTTTTTTCATTTTGATATATTATTGCATTCAACAAAATGTAGTTGCTCTTAAACTTAGCAGATCCTTACAGTGTTGAGGCACATCGCATAGATATATCAATCCCAGACAACACACAATGATACCTTGGTTTGTGCTTAATGCTCTTTTTCAAATCATTCTGAAACTATCAAGACCTAGTTGGCAATCTGACAGATGCATGTTCGGCAGGGCGCTCGTTTAGACACCCCGTTAGGGCCTCACCGCTACATACTCGTTTGCTTTGTCACAATAGAAATCCCCAATAATAGTAATATTAATGTGTAGTATATACAAGTAGTCGCTGGCCATTCGGTCGATAACACAAGCGCTCATTAAATAGTAAGTAAAATTCGTAAACCAGACCGCTGACAGTTCAATAAAAATGGTGGTATATCCAAAATCCCGCCCTCTCCCAACGTAGCTGCATAACCATACCGTGAACTTTTGAACATTCGTATATACTAAAAATTTTATATGGAAAGGGTAACAAAGAAAAGAAAAGGAAAAAAAGGTCGTATCGCATGTTCTCCGGTGTCGTTATTCATTTGAAAATAAACGGGGAAGTAGACATGTTGAGACTCCGACGCTTGACAGGTCGAGCATATTTGGTTTGCTGTTCATCAATGCTTGGGTTCCTAACCCTGTTACAAGACCCTCCGGCTAGAGTCCCATAGTCCGTTTCTACCACGGGTTCCATTCGTTCCAGGAAAGAAATGGATTTCCGCAGGGCAAAATCAGTGCTATGCCTTGGCAACACAGATTTACCACCTAAGTTGTTGTTTGACTGATGGTAATGTTCGTTCACCATGTCAGCTCTAGTTTGTTTGGCCCTCGCCGTAGATGATCGGTGTATAGATTGGTTTTGAGGTCGATAATGGTCAAAGCGATTGTAGCCTGCTGTGTCTGCGTTGTTGAGGCGAGTATAGTCCCGAGTGTTATATATGCCCGGAACCCCAGGGATCCTTTGTTCCGTACCGGTAAAAGAAATTGATTGATGGCGCAACAACCGGGAAGAATTCAGAGCATGAAAGTTTTGATAGGGGTGGGACGCTCGGCCTCCAATACTGCTTGCCCGTCGCCTCTGAGGAATTGGCGCCTCGGTGGCGTCTTTGATAGAGGCCTCGAGGCTGTCCAACGGCCCAAATGGCCGAGAAAAAGACATAGCACGCCTGAGAGCCGTAGAATCTGCAAAACGGGGGCTCCAGAGCGGCATGTCCGGTTGTAACTGCTGCGATCTTTCATACCTAGAAACTTGACGGTTGGAATGGCGTCGAATCGGATCCAGGTAATTCAAGCCCAACGAGTTTTCGACGTGATCTCCGTGTCTTTCGAACCCGCAGCTGGTGGAGACCTTGCGAGACCCCCGGGATTGTCTGCCTGGTCGTTGAGAATCTATAGATCTCCTAGTAGGTTTATCTTGTGAAGAGCGGGCGGACGTAGTGGAACTGTAGCCACTGTCAGCTTTTGCGAGAGATTGCGAAAGCCTCTTTCGAGAGTGTGGCTTCATATGAGTCTTCCACAAAAGATTAGCGCCATCGTCGATCAGGCTCTTTTCGTTTGGTAATGATATTCCCTCATCCTCTTCTTGTGTAAGGAATGACGCGTGTCTTGGGATTGCTGCCATCGTTGGTGAACACTCAAAAGAAAATGGGCTTCCAGGAGCGTCTTCATTATCAGGCGAAGCAGAGATCTGAAGCATAGAAGTATCGCTACTTGTCGTCTTCCGTTTGCTTCCAGAGCTTGACCTATGACCGTAGACTTTTTGGCTATTGGTGTGGGTTGTAACTGTTGACTCTTTTGTACACACATCGTCCGAAGAGATCTCAGGTGACGTGCTGCGAGGGATATTCAAGCGCGTCCGATCACTGGAAGACGGAGATGCAGAGCCATTGACAACTCGCAAAGAACCCAACTTGAGCGCACCCAAATGGGTATACTCGAAATCGCTTGGAGTGTCCGGACGGGTAGAGGTAGAGGCAAAAATAGATTTCGCAGTTGTATCTTCGGTTTCGAGAAACGGTGGCTGTAATAATGTTTGTTTCTCAGCGAATCCGTCGGATGGGCTTTCGGGATCTTGGTTAATTGGCGGAGATAGTCTTCTGACGGATTGTCGTGATGGTTTCCTTGTAGCTACTCCGGGCCGCGTGAGAAGAGAGCGCCGGCGAGTTAGGGAGAACCGCTGATTATCCACCATGAAATACGTGTTGGAAGACGTGGCTTCCTCCAGCGCATCCTCGTAGATGGTGCCTCTGGGGCTCTGAGGAAGCGATTGAACTGAATAGGATCTTTTTGGTTGTCTCGGTGTATTGCCTGGTCGGAAAAAATCGCGTAAAGATTCTGGCTGAAAAGAAGCTCTTCGGGTTGGCCGAAGGGAAGGCCGCCTGCTCATGGAGGCGGTGGTGTTAGGATTCGGATTCGGGAGATCATGGCGATGCTCGTCTGGATTTTCTTCAGCGATTGGCTTGTTCCTTGACCAAGCGGAGACTCTTCGTAGTGACTTTGATTGAGACGGCGCAGAACGAAGCGATTGTGGCAGGGGAGCATGGTAATTTGATACAGACGAATTGACAGGGACAGAAGCATTGTTCAGTGGATCTTTCCGAGGAGCAGAACGAGGCGACACCGGGGACGCGGTATTCGAATCCGTAGGCCGTGATTTGCGATTGATAGGGCTGAGGAATGACACCTTCTTTGTCAACGGCTTCGACAGACGATTCGTACGGCGACGCCCAGATCGGCTTGGGATGGAGTGGAAGCTTCCCATGGCGTCAATGCGATCAAGATGGAATCAGGATCCACTTCTTCCTCTGGGACTTTCCGGATGGGACATGCGCAGCATGAATGATAAGTACCCAAGAATAGTTGATCTCAGGGGGCGGCGTTGGAAGGCCAACAAGACCAGTGATCTAGAGCTTCCACCTGGGAAGAGCAGCGTATAGAAGCACCTGGAAAACGGAATAAGAGGTTTTTTTCTTTTCTCAAATAAAAATTGAGGAAAAGAAGAATGGGTATCAAAAGCTAAACATCCGAAACAAGAAAAGAAGCAACGAAGATGGCACGCAAAGAACAAGAAAACAGAGTCATAAATGAAATAGGATTGGAGCACAAAGAATCTTGAGGGGCTATAGAAGGGGGAAGAGTAAGCTACATAAGAAGCTAAACCAAGGGGTGGGTAGAAAGACCCATGGCGCCATGATCTAGCTCCACGATGCACGAAAACACTTCAACCACGACGGATGCGTCCTGATCCACCGGGAGCTGCAAAGAGCATGTACAGCCTGACAATGCGGTCGACTGGGGTATCAGAACGCCATGGAAGCATTGCAGATTATGCAGATGTCGCTGGTAACGCTGTTGCGGCTGCTTCTGTTGCTTCTGCTGCCCTTGAGGGGAAGAGAATGATGAAACCTAACACGTCGTAGCATTTGAGTAATGATGTGCCCTCATTATCCCACATTCAATGGATGTAGACCAGCAGGTTATCGAGATTTCATTTTCCCGTTTCATCCAAGATATGCAACAGACCGCGTCTTGGTGTTGTTGCGCCGCAAGCAGCGGGACGGATGCATAATAGGGTATGTCGATAAGACGGATAATCAGTCTTTGTAACGATCAGCCACTATGGCGAAGCCGGACAGGACCGATAGACCCGGGGGGAACGACAGTTCTGCAGATCAGCCACAGGGACGAGTAATCTTGTGGTAGAGGGAAGACGGAGAGAGAAAGGACGAGCGGAGCGTCATTCCACTGCCTTACCGCATTCGGAAATAATGTGACTTCACCGCCCCCCTCCGTCTGCGGCTAACTAGGAAACCTTAGTTAACTTTTTACTACTTGCAACTATTACTTCTGCTGCGGCGACTATGTACGATTGCTATCCCTTCAATCACCTCTAACGTCAGTCGTCGTGTCGGTTACTGCAACTGGTTGTTATTGGGCTCAATTGCTTTGTTGTCAATTTCCGAGGACGAATGGGTGGCCACATACCACTTTGATACACTTCTCGAACAGTACAAGAAGCGCAAAGACATACACGAACAATACAGAGTGACGACTGTCAGGCTCGTGGCTGACGGGTTTAGCGGCGCTGTGCCTCACTTCTGTCGGTCAATCGTGTCGGATGATACGGTCTCCCCGGAGTACACCGCGTCTTGACAAGTCGCATGGACTTCGGAGATGGCGTCTCTTACTCCTTCTAGACCGAGCCAAGAACCCTTGATGGGCTTCCCTTTTCTGAAACCAGATGAATTTGACTATGGGTGTCGTGTCTTATGCGACCGATTCCACGCATGGCAGATCTCAAGTTCGGACACAGGGTTGTCGATTCGGTTTGTACATCAACAGGTAGTTCGTCTTCCCTTTGCAGGTCTGTCTAAAAGTAGAAAATTTCCCTACCGATTGTTCTCTCTCTTAATTAATTTAAATCTCGGTCTACTAGACAAGTGATTCGATGCTCAAGATATCACGGCATATTGAAAATATCGGTGTTCACGGCGAAGAAAATGCATTAGTGTATGAGCCCGAGAATCTTCAAGAACTGCAGCTGGAAGACGATTCCGAACATGATCCTGTTCGTGAACACTGGGCCCTAAATATACAGTACATTTGATTTGGCGTCTTCTGACTAGTGACCAGGAAACTCTCATTCGTGCAATCGAACCCAATGCATCCTTACAGGTGGATTATGATATCGCCCTCTCTCCCACGTATCAAGTTCCCGTCCTGTACTTCACGTTACGGTGGATAAATCACAAAGGTCCAGTGCTCGGAATAGACGTGGTTTACCAGTACTTGGTGCCGGACGAGTATCGAAAGCAATTGAAGAGTGTCGGTATTATAGGTGGTATCAGTTTCGATGTAGGTGCCATGTGCTCGGTTCCAGACCGCTTCACGACTCACATCTCAATAGTATCATCCAATAACTGGCGCGCCCACCTTTTTCGTCCATCCTTGCAATACTGCGGATGCCATGAGACACATCGCAGGGGGGCAGGATGTCACACCCGAGACGTATCTCGTCATTTGGCTCGGGTTGGTAGGACATTGCGTTGGCTTGCATATGCCGTCTGAGCTTTTTGCAACGGAAGCAGGTGCAAGAACCACAGAACGCCTTGGACAACAATAACTTTTGAAGCAGACAGAGTAAAAGTCATCTTCGCTCTTCTCTTTTCTTTCATTTGTCTCCCCTTTCCCTTTGCCCTCTCTCCGTCCCCCCCTGAAATCGGCCACACACGAACGTGGTGGACCCATATTAATCTTCATCCGACGATGCTTCCATTGGAACGTCGCTATCCTCATCCATCGGTGTCTCCTCATCACTTTCTTCCTCGCGCTGTCGCTTAACTCCTTGGGCTGCTTGTGCCTCACCATTGACTCCACTAGTGGGCTTAGGAGGCAGCGCTGTCGATCCGGGAGGACCGCTGAATATCGATTTCTGCAGGTCTGTCGAAACGCCGCCGACTGGGGCAGTCGGAGCCGGGAGGTTGTACGTGCCACGTAGTCTAGCAAGGACATCCGAACTTCCCTTGGCATAAACGATTTTCTAAGAAAAAAAAAAAAAAAAAAGTAAGCGAGGCTGATTTTTATATAAGAGCACAAGTAAAGATAGCATACCATTTCTTTACCAAAGAACTCAAACCCCTGGAGAGCCCGCATAGCTTGTGTACTAGCCTGGATATCTTTAAACACAATATGGGCTTGACCGCGCATCTTAGCTGTCTTCATGGCGACAACATCCAAGACAACTCCGTAGGTAGAAAAAAGGGTATAAAGCGATAGTCGCAGGTCGTGTTTCCGAATCTTATCTGGTAGGTTGGTGCAGTACAGTCTGCGAAGATTGTCAGAATTGCCTAATTATCCACATCGAAGAATAACGGAATGAAAGGAAGGAGAATACTGACGTTTGGTTTGGAAAACCAGCTCCAGGAGCTTTGTTTTGTGTATTATTACGCGTAGGTATAGCTTTTGTAGCCATTTTCGGGGACCCTCCAAGGACGAACGCAAGAGACTTCGATAGGTCTATCGCAGAGATAAAATTTGATTACGTGAATGAAGAAAGGAAATAGGACCCGTTAAGAAGTTGTCCCTAAGCGAAAGATTGGGTTTTGTTGCTGCTGCTATTGCTTGCCTGTCTCTACCTGGAGTTCCGTCGCGAGAGAAAACTAGCTTGACGTTCTACGTATATGGTCATGTGACTTATTATCTAATCTCATGGCCCGCGTCATAATAATAGTTGTACATACGGGGTTCTCTCCACTAATAATTCATCCCCTTAAACACCAAGCAACAGCTGAACGACAGTAGAGAGCTCCTCCTGTCGTCTTACTTTACAATGGCCACCCCGCAAGCTCACCACCTCTTTCATAATCCCATTGCTGACCATTCGTTCTCTTCGGACAAGCAAACGCTTGCCGTTGCGCGGGATAGCAATGTGGAGCTCTACCAGACAGCAGGCAACAAGTTTTCCTTGACTGATGAGCTGAAAGGCCACGAGAAGACTGTTACAAGCGTTGATATTGCGCCTAACAGTGGAAAGATTGTTACTTGCTCTCAAGGTACTTTTGCTTCACAGCAGGTCCTCGAAAGGGTGCGTATGCTAACTTCCTGACCACCCCTTTAGACCGGAACGCATACGTCTGGGAACAAACTCCTTCTGGTTGGAAGCCGACATTGGTCCTTCTTCGGATCAACAGGGCCGCGACGTTTGTGCGGTGGTCTCCGTCTGAGCGCAAGTTCGCTGTTGGCTCAGGAGCTCGTGTGATCTCGGTTTGCTATTTTGAAGAGGAGAACGACTGGTGGATTTCGAAGCACTTAAAGAAGCCGATTAGGAGCACCATCACTACTCTTGCTTGGCATCCGAACTCTGTGCTTCTCGCTGCTGGATCGACCGATTCCCATGCTAGAGTTCTCTCGGGCTTTATTAAGGGGGTTGACACTCGTCCAGAACCAAGCGCCTGGGGAGAGCGTCTCCCGTTCAACACCATCTGCGGCGAATTCCTGAACGATTCAGCCGGATGGATTCATGGTGTGGGCTTTTCACCAAGTGGAGATGCCCTCGCTTTTACTGGCCATGACAGCAGTATCACGGTCGTGTACCCGAGTGCTCCGGAACAGCCTCCTCGAGCAATGCTGAACATCCCCACCCGGCTCTTGCCGTTCAACTGCCTTATCTGGAACGGGGAGAATGAGATTATTGCTGCCGGTCATGTAAGTTCACTTTACTTTTTTATGTCTCTTCCCACTATTTATGTATACTAATTAGACGACGCGTAGGACTGCGAACCGTATCGCTTCCAGGGCGATGAGAGTAGATGGAACCTCATTGGACCAATTGAGAGCAAATCTGGAGGAGGTGCTGGGAGCGTTCGAGAGGATACTGCTCTCAACATGTTTCGTCAGATGGATCTTAAGGGCCAGACGCAGGCTGATACCCAGCTTAAAACGACCCATCAGAATACCATCAGCACGATCCGAGCTTATGAGGATGCGAACGGTGCTGTCAGCAAGTTTAGCAGTAAGAAACCCCTTCATCAACACAGGCATACAGCTTACGGCTAACAATTTATTATAGCTAGCGGAGTTGATGGCCGTGTGGTCATCTGGTCTATCTAAGTCCGAGCGTATTAAATACGATTGGGATTAGTGGCCACTGAAAGGGACAAGATACTCTCTACTATGCCAAAAGATATACCTAGATTTGAGTAGCACATACAAGGCTTATTTTGATGCACAAAACACTGCATACCCGTAGCTGCTCTATAACCGGTCTAACCCAAATAGGAATGACACAGCTACCCCGGATTCTAGTATCGACCCACATGTCACGGGATCGCGCTGCATTTCGATTTCTGTCTTTCTCTCTTCAGTTCTCATCTCTTCTATAGCAACAATGTGCAGTCTGTCCTTGGTATTCAGGTGACAAAACCCGACAATGAACTCCAGTGTTAGGAATAAGAAAACAAAAATTGACTACTTCTGATTCATCGTCATGGTACTTCTTCACTTGATTTTATTTCTCCCTCGCCGGTATCCTTACTTCCCTTACTTCAGAACGGTGAAATATCACTCACGGATAAAAAAGGATTTTCCTCATGGGTATCTTTGATATTCTTGGAAATTGAGCATGCCTTGATAATATCCTGTATTGTGTCGGTCATTGCTCAAAGCTGTGCATCACAGCAACACCTCTCCCCAGCCCCTAGCTTCGGTCTCCCAATACTGCATTTGATACTGCTATGGCATCATTAAACATTAAACATTCTTGGGCATCCCCCGCACTCCCTTTCCAGTTAACTTGATATTCGATACCTGTTCGGCCCGCGACCGAATACCATCAAGCAAATTGCATTATTCTACATGCCTGGACTACTCCTAGATGCGACGCTATATACCTCCTTGCTATAGGATTTTGCTAATGCGTGCTTCTTTGCAGACAATGTCATACTCTACCTTTCTGTGATGTCTTCTGTCCATAGTAGTAGAGCTAGGCTCTCAATAAGGAGTAACGGGAGGGCCTCTAAAACTGGAGATCCAATGAGAACAACCTGCATTCAAAAGGAGCAATCTTGATCAGCGTCTATTACCCGAAGATGTGGTTATGCTCAGTCGGAGGGTTAGTAGGGCATAGGAAGAGTGATAGCCAGGGTTGCTCCACCCACGGCCACCTGTTTGCTGTGATGTGATGATTCTCCGGCCATGACTAGTAAAAGTATCCCTATTCGGAAGATAAGAGGTCGTGCCATTTTTGGCAAGATATGATCTCATGGCGCTATTTGCGATTGAGTTCACAAACTTCGAGAGCGGGCGATCCTGATCAGCAGCCACCACCTTTAAACTCTTAGACTATTTACTATATAGACCCGAGATCATCAATAAAGCCCATTCGGAAACTTTAAAAGTCAATTGCACGTTCCAAGAGCCTTTCCGTGATCAGCTTCATGAGATGCATTCGATAGCTTGACAATTAACTTTGAGGGTATTCATCACAGCAGATCCTCATTTCTTATTCACCCACGTGGCTGTGCCGGCCATTCAAAGCTTGAGCAAGGTCAGGGGGATGTCCGTAAGCACTATGTGCGAGGCCGGCTCTCTCTTCTGGTGTTCCCTCTTGTTGATTATTGAATCAGTAGTCTCCGACGTACCAGTGTGAAGTTGAATGGTGGGCAGCCCTAGTTCCTCCCTGATGTGCATACAGTTTAGAGTGAGATACTGATATATCACTTAGGCAACTATGTTAGTTTCTTTTGAATACCTTCTATTATTGAGTGCTTATATAGTAAATGGTCTACGTCAAAGTACAGCTGTCTACAATAGTAGCCACTGAGTCTGAATTGGTATACTCTTGATTTGGTATGTGAGCGGCCAGATAAATATTAGATGTTTGGCATGAAGCCGATAATATGGATCCTGTACGCGTCTCTGGCATGCTACTTAGACTTGAATAATAGTAATTGACACAGGCATAAGTCAATAGCGTTCAACACGGAGGTCTCTACAAAAGGCCAGACTCCGTCCAAACCAAGACCGCGCGGTTAGCTCTTAGACCACTGCCACGAGCCCGTTGCAATCACTTAACTAAGCAGATGGATTTCACAAAACGGCTCAATAGTGGAAACAAGAACGCACCACAATCCTCAGTACTATCGAAGCACCAAAATGATGCAGGGAATCATGGATAGCGAGGCAGTTACATACAAAACCCAAGATCCACAGGAAAGGAATCTGGACATGCCCAGGCACCATTTCAAGCTTCTTCCGACAAAGTTGAAAAGACAACAATGTATTTGTCCAAATTTGAATGTGTTGCCCAATAGCTGGGTGGAATTACGAGACTCGATTCTCTGTCCTGCTTCTCCTTTACCTCCTGTCTTTTCTCTGACAAGTGTAAGAAGACCCTGTTCATATGCTACCTTCTTGACCTTCTCGATATTAAGGCCTTTAATAGGAATGTCTAGGGAGGCTCTTGAAAAGGTCAAGAATCAGACTTGATACTCTCTGGTTATCTCTCCTTTCGTTTCCAATGAGAATTGAGATGAGCTGAATATTTGACATGTAAATTATCATAGCGCCGAGGCGCTATAACGCTCCAGCTAAACATATCGTGCAACCACAGCCATTGTCCAAGAACATGACCACGAAAATGTCCCGATGGTCCATGGCATGCCGCCAGTGTACGATTAGGAAGCAATAGATATAATATTAATATATATCCCAGTTAGGTTAGCACAGTCATCATTAATACTCTCTGTTCAAACAAATTCTATCATCCACATGTTATGCGGAACGCGCTGGAGCATTTAACATTAACGAGTGAGATACGGCCGTCACTCCGGACTCAGTCTTGTGACCAGCCAGCGATAAATGGAGTCCTATTGCAGGGTATCGTCATCAAGGGGCCCTTGCCGACAGTGTGTCATTAGCCCTATTGTACCGAGCATTAGCATGAATGCGATCTACGAACCTTTTAAGACATAACCCGGTGGCACCAATTATCCGGTTTCCGTTGCCTTTCTGTCGCTGGGGCGCCTAAGCTAACTCATTCGGTGGTCGATTACACCTCTACATTCAACTTGCTTGCAGGCTGGCCGTACAGCAAAGGCGGAGTCAATAAACTTCCATCATATTCGTATGGCATGTACGTCGGATCAGTGAACCCGGATATTCCAGGCCCGCTCATCTTGGGTGGGTATGATCGAAATCGGGTCCTCAGCAAAATCGGCTCCCAGA
Source organism: Aspergillus ruber CBS 135680 (assembly GCF_000600275.1). Classification (NCBI taxonomy): domain Eukaryota; kingdom Fungi; phylum Ascomycota; class Eurotiomycetes; order Eurotiales; family Aspergillaceae; genus Aspergillus; species Aspergillus ruber. The sequence continues at coordinate 261,648 of NW_024467317.1, read as the reverse complement.
ATGTTGATATCGCGAATGGGAAGGACAAGCTCAGAAGTGTCCTACAAGATATTAGCATCGGGATTGCCCCGGAAGGTTCATAGTTCGGTTATACCAGCAAGACTGGACTGTTTAGACAAGAAATATTCTCTAGGAGCAATTTAACCACTGGCTCTTTGCACGCTGTGAAGCGATGGACAACAGAGTTTCGCCGTCTTCGTCCTCGGCGTCCGGTCTTTCTCTTCGCGCCAGGAGATGCTTCGCCATCTCGTAGTAATGTCTCATAGTGTGCATCAGCGGGGTTCGGCCCATTCTATCCGCATGATCTGGCTCAGAGACTTTCTTGGCCATTGCCTCATTTCAGGCTTCTGCTGCAGATATTAGAGGAGTGTGGCCTGGCCTGTTATTCCTGTCCTTCCCAGGTGGTGCTGCGCAGTCGATAGAGGTATGATCCGCCAAGTCTATTGTCTCTATATCAGCACTGACTTCGAGAAGGATTTTGACCATTTCTTTATGATCCATCACCACTGCATGATGGAGTGAGGTTTCCGATCCCGTAATGCGTATCAGGCAAGATGCGAGCCCAGTGTCTCTCAAAGTACTCTTGCCTTGTATAGTGAGCCAATCGGACAACATGGCTTTGCTCACCAACCGTCACAAGGCCTGCACAGACAGTAACCAGGCCCTCTTTTTAAACGACACTTGGAAAGATTCCTATTCACCCCCGTAGGAAACTTTCAACATCTTCCGTGTGGGCACGAATCTCGAGAGTCGATCTCCCGCTAAACAGTCCCGCGATATCTGAATTGCCCCTGGACATCGCAAAACAGATCGAACTCATGCTCCTTCTGAAGTTCGAACAGCTCTATGAGAAACTTCTTCCGAGAGTCGCCTGGAAGTTCGCCCTCATCCATTGCATTAATAACAATGAAAGACCGTGAGAACTCCAATATAGCAGTCTAGGGCAGTCTGAATATTTCCAGAGTGAGCCGTGTACCTGAATCAAAACTCGCTTCATAGAGCGTCTCCTTATCCTTGGGAATAGACGGTAATTATTGGATTAACTGTCGTAGGATAACGGTAAACAAACCATCGAGACTCACCTTCTCCCTGAAATTACAATAGAAAAAAAAAAAAAAAAAAACCACATTAACCCCAGCTTATTGCAAATTCTCTTGGACCTCATTGATCACAACTGACATGAAGATGGTCTTGCCTGTATCTACCAGTAGTCCAGGACAAAATAGCGTGCGTTGGTCGGCGTGCCGTGATCTTGAGTTATCCAGTTCTTGAATTTCTTGGTCTCCAAGAGCCAGGTCTCGGTGCCTTCTTGCACTCGACCGAACAAGTCAGCTTGCTTGTCCGCATGGTTTATTGGAGAAAGCCATTTGAGGATATCTTGCCGCCTCTTTTCGTCTTGGTGTTGAACAAGCTGGTTGACTCCCTGCTGAGTGATGACTGCTAGGTCTTTTGTTTCCCTGTTCAATTGGTTATTCATCTCGTTGAGAAAGAGATTGAACGTATTAATGTTTGCCGAAACCCGTTACCGAAATACATCTATATTTCTTTCTGGTCACAAATCAATGTCTTCCATACTCAACGACTTACTCTCCTGACGCCATTAACATTAACATCCTTCCCAGTCGGACCTATGTCATGATATTTGACGAGAGTGCGGTTCAGCCCACCTAGCAGATCGCGGTGGCCTTTCAAGATATCGTTTAGAGCTTGCTTCTGCTGATCCTTTAGATTATCACCGAGATCTTGATCTTCAATATCACGTAGCATATATGACAATCGCTTGACACTAACAGCTTGTCAGTTTCATCCAAGATTCCAAGTTATGCGACTTACTCGTCCGAAATGACTTTATACTGGCCTGGCGCATCTGTAGGTTGCTTCCGCACTGTATCCACCAGCTTCACAATGACAAGAAAATACCCCACGCCATAGCTGAAGCTCATTGTGACATTCAATTCTAGCTCAACAGTGGGATGAGGGGCGCGTAGTGCGGCTGACGCTTGGGGGCTAAGCCAGGCGGCTCAAGCGGAATTGGACAAAAGTCCTTTGACACCATGTGACTGATACTAGGCCTTAGTAACTTTTGTCTGTGTAGTGGAATATACATTGGCAACAAGAGTTGAGTACGTAAATGGGACATGCTTGGTATATAGAAACTTCCAATAAAAACATTAAAAAAACATTAAATAAGAACCATCACTTCCCCGGCCCCAAACTTGGAACAATTACCGGCCCATACTTGGCAACAGTCGGATACAACCCCTCTCCCTGCACCATGAAGTCCACCGCAAGATTCAACTTTCCAGCTCCGTGTCCTGTACCGTTTGTTTGCTGCCCATACGCCGCACTAACAGCCTCAGGATCATAAGCAACGACAGCAGCATAGTTCCTCCTCCCCATCAGCTTTCGATACTCCCGAGGCTGGCCCGTCACGTCCGTCTGAAAGACCTCCATCATATCCTCCTTAGTATCAGTCGGCTGTGAGTTGGACCGGTGACCGTTGGCGGGGACGTAGAGCGGCTTGTTACTGCTGTGGAGGAGCTTGAGAATGTATGATGGAGGTGGGCCGTTAACAACTGACGATGAAATGAGCTGGTACATTGTTTTATGGTCCGAGGGGCGGGTCGGGTCGTGGACGAGGCCTGCACCGCAGACGTTGACAGCACCGGAAAGGAAGGTCATACGGATGTTTTTGGATTGGGCGATTGTTTGGAGAGTGCGGATGAGATAAGTTCTCTCGAGTTCTTTGGATTCGTGTGTCCATTGATCGCGGAGTTCGTCCATGAGATCGAACTCCCCAAATGGGCTTAGTATCCCGCCCATGAGCCCTGACTTACCCACGGCGCGCTTGACGGAATCGAACCCAGAGCCTACCATGTCTTTTGCGCCGACTACACCGGCAACAGAACTGGTTACCTTTCCGAGGACGTTATATGCACCAGTGACAGCTCGTTTCCCTGTGGCGACAGTATGTGCGATGTGCTCGGCTGTTTCCAGTCGTGGGTAGATTATTGGCACAGAGAGCATCCATAGACAGTGTTGCACGGATGGTGGTAGCATCGCTACCTTGGGGAAAATGCCCTGGTATGTTGGACCCGCCATGACTTGGTGTGGATTGCGCTCCGAGCGACAGTCAGCGCCAACTACCACCACCGCTGGCCCCAAGTATTTGACAAAGTGCCAACCTGTTCCCGTAACCGTGAACATATCTAAATCGGATCTGGCGTTATGGAGGATGTCAAGCGTCGTGTGGTGCTGGAAGAGCAGATACATATCGATACCAACGCGGCCAATGTTCTTGAACATGTTCGAAAATTGCATATGATCAGGGTATGAGCCAAATCCATCGAAACTAAAACCTATTAGCCTGTGGTTCATTAATAAAAAGGAGATCAAAACTCACATGTCATGATCATCAAGCTGACAGATATAAGGAATCTGAGCAAACGACTCCCTCACATAAGGCTGGTCAAAGTGGCTTGTGTAATAGTGGAAGTATGCATGAGAAACATCTTCCTGATGCGCCGCCGTCCAAGGCATGTTCTTCCTTGCATCTTTACCACTGATCGCAAGCCACTGCTTCAGTGATGCGATCTCTTTCCACATTCGATCTGCGTAAATTTGACCCCCAAGACATAACTGGGTGTGGAAGCCTCCGATTTCATTATGCTTTTGCATAATGTCTTTCCACATGAGTCCCACGCCTCCCATACGGGCTCGATCATTGGCGTTGACGTTGAGAGAGAAATCGTTTCCTGAGGTTGTGATAAAACGCCAATTTGTCTCATACCGGCCGGCAACCAGGAACTCGTATCTGGTACAACCCAAGTGTGATGTGATGGCATAGGTCCATTTTGCAGGCCCAGACTCGTCCATCTGCAAGTCGACGTCATACCTGTAGAATGTCCATCGTTGATGAGTAGAAATGCCAACGGCTTTCAATTGGCGTGGGCTAGGCGACAGGTCGAGACTTTGATGAATGTGTATTGTTGGTGGTTGGGCGGCATCGGTGACCAGAAGGATGGAACCAAGCCAAATGCCGTGCTCAATGTCCATGTTGGTGTATCGAAGGTAGGGCCCAAAGTAGACGCCGTTTGTTGGTGCTACCTTGTACAAATCAACCCCGCAGCTGGGAGGGGGCCCAGTGAAACCACCCATGACAGGGGATTGCAGGCTTTCGAAACCTGGTGTCATAGGAAGGCCCGGGGATACCATAGGCTTAAACGTAGACAATGCCGGGGACGCAAGAGGATGACTGCTGTAAATGCTGCCTACTGGAGACAATGGCGTGTCATTAAGATTCAACGGCGTCGGGCCCTTGGGGAACTCCCACTGCGTCGACTGAGTCGGCAGGTGAATATAATAGTATTGCCCAGAGTTGGAGTCCAGATGCGCCATCCAACCTTCTGGTAGCGGTGGAGGAGATGCCGGAGGCATGCCCGATGGTGCCGGAGATTGGCTGACCAAGGGCTGCGGCGGCAGCTGTGGCTGTTGCTGTTGCTGTGGCTGCTGCTGAAAGGCGACCTGTTGCTCATTCTGCATGCCATTCTGAGACTGCATGGGTGGTCTTGGGTCATTTGCAAAAGCTGGATGGTCCTGAGCGGTGACCATTGGCGATGCGATGGCAGCACCGTTAGTAGACACAGTAGCCCCGTTTGTTGGAGCCGTTATTGCCGGGTGCCCGGGAGGAGCGGACGAAGCAGCTGGGCGCTGCTTTTCGATGGGATACCCTTGAGAGGCAGCCGGTCCTGAAACAGTTGAGTAGGCCGGAGGGGGAGAGGACGAAATCCGCATCCTGTCAAGGTCCTGTTCTAATGCATTTGGTGGAATCCTCGATGGCTGTTGCTGAGGTGGAGCCGACTGTGAAGGTGGAACCGTATGCTGGATTGGGATAGGACTAGCCGGTGGATTATCAGCGCTCACAATGCTGTCGCCTTGATAAACTGTCGGAGGTCCATGTGGTTGGGTGCCTGGTTGTTCGGTTGGGGTCCATGGCCGCCTTGGTGGCTGGTGAGCATAGGGCTCCACCCTTCTCTGTGCAGCAGAGTTTTGCACTTGAAGACCAGCTAGTGTCGATGTTCCAGCGATCCCAGAAGCTGCGTATCGGGCCTCGATATCAGATCCCGGCTGTTGGCCGGGACCAACTACGGGAGTTTCCGGCGGGGGAGGAGAACCCCGTTGAGCGCGGGTGGTCGAACTCGATGCTGTCGAGCTAATCCGGCCGATCGCATTATTTCCATTCGGAACTTGTAAGTGCGATGCTGTTGCGGCTGCTGAAGCAGGCTTAGGAGTAGATGAGGGCTGGGGAGGCGGGTAATATTGTTGCCGGTAATTCACGTATGCATTGCCATTCGGCGCAGGAGGAGCTGCAGCTGGGACTCGCGTGTATTTACGAAACAGTCCTTCTTTATCCGGTACATCTGGGCCGGGCGATTCTGGCAGGGGTTTGGGAGCATTTCCCCGCCTCTCTGCCAGAGTAGCCGGTCTGGCTTCACGACCGTCCCGCGGCCGCAAAGCTGGAGGATAATCCGACGGTCTCAACGGGCCAGAGATGGCTGGTGTAGACGTTTGAATGTTCATTGTTGGGGATCCCGTCCGGTCACTCCCCGCTGTCGAACTGGAACTGGATGCTTGATATGGACGAGGACGGTCATCTGGGTATGGTGGAGTGACACAGTGTTTCGATGCAGGAGACGGGGTTCTAGTATCATACTTGTTAATTCGTAGAGGCCCGACGATTGGTGATTCAGCTGGCGCAGGTGGTGAGGAGAGGAACAGCTCTCCCTCAGGGACCTGGCGACTCCCAGTAGGACTCATGGCGAGAGTAGCAGTACTATTGTACCCCGTAGTACCTGCGCCACCACGCAGATTCAATGGATGCAGGCGGATAGATCTAGTTGTCGATCAATATCAATCCAGCCTTCCAGGCAGGATTTCAGGACAGCAGAGAGTGTTGCGATCGGGGAAAAGTCGTTCAATGCGGAGTCCTGTAGTGGGACGGATTCAGTTATTAGTATGAGATAACCGGCACTTATTTTATTTTCTTTGGTCAGGGGAGGAGCAGGATCAAGTACTGTTACAACTTCATAGAGCAGGCTCCAGGCAATTCCTTGAGCCTTCCACCCCCTCGTCTATCCATTTCGTGAAGAATGGCGAGGACGAAGAGACTGGCTGAATAGCCGCCGGGGTGTGAACCCCACGGCGCTTTTGCAAGAAATCATTGGCTCGGCAGCTCCACGAGGGCGCTAAGGTCAAGAGAGCGATTCGAAAGTACGAGAGGACTAGCGAATGGCATTAATCATATCAGTTGAGGGTTTTGTGGCAGGGGTGAATGATTACGGTTCGAATGCTTCGGCCCGCGTGGTATCCGTGGTATGATTGACACCTGAGGCATGAATGACTTCATTGAAGGTTGTCTACTCTAGGGACAGAATGCAATCTCTTCTTCCGTGGTAACTATATCCAGGTCCAGCCCTACGGAGAGTAGCTTCCCGCACAGTATAGACATGACAGTGTGCATGAAGAGTCCCTCACCGTATCAACTTCGCCAGCGCCTGATCGAGAATCTGTTGCACTGGTCCCGATCGCTCTCCTGTTCTCCAGGTCTGAATCGATTGGCGCAACGCTTCATTGACCTCAAATCCTCTCTGCTGGCTAAGGGCAATGTATGTGACAGCCGCCTGCGCGCGTTCTGTCCGAATGGTTTCCACGGACACATCAATCTCGCGAGTTAGCAATTCTCCTGCGAGCGTCGATAAGGGTCCTTGGAGGCTATGGACATCAACATCACGACCGTCAAATGGCGATGTCCATTCCTCCAGTCTGGTCAGTAGCTGTCTCAGCTCCTCGTATAATGGTGCCTGGACGGTTCTGCCGCCATTCCTCAATGCCTTGTCAGCAACAGGAATCAAATCGGTCAGATATGTCTGGACGGCTATTTGTGGAATTTGATTAGCACTTCTGCGCTCTAGACTGGTAGCAAAATAGGTCAAAGAACCAACCTCCGGACGCACATGCCGCAGAGTTGACACACTGGAGGACGCATCTAATACAGGCTGCCAATGTATCTTCCGTGCTATACCGAAAATCGTCAGCTGAGCTCGTTTAAATCAAGACCGAGTTAAATGAAAGGAGGACATACCTTGACCTGTGGCCACTGCCGGAGTCAATATGCATTCGATCCTCATCGTCACCAAGGACATCTTCTAGCACTTTTGACGTAATTGCGAGAGCGTCAGGCATCAGATCAAGATCACTGCGTGCCTGTGCAACTCCACCTAATGCAGTCAGGCCATGCTGACGATATGCAACGTTGTTTCGCTTTGCTTCTCGGATAGTAATTGCCTTCATCGCATCACTGAGCTGTTTCTTCTCCTGCCATAATATTTTGGCCTGACCCGCGAATTTGACAAATGCCTTAAGTACGGCCTCTTTGCCCTCCCAGGTCTTTCCCGCCAGCGCCTTCTCCAGAACAGGCCATAGACGATCGCTAGTAACCAGATCAAGCTCGGAGTCGAGTGACGTGATGGTGCTAGCAATGCCAAGGGCTGCTGTGTGCTTAATGGCCCATCGCGGCGACTCGAGGTTGTCCGAGACAAGCGTGGTGATTTCGTTGACATAGAGCGATACGGTCCGGGTACCACCGACATTGTCCTGCCACGTCTTCTCGAAAACCTCACGAACATGCTCATCCGTGTCATGCTTGAAAACAAAGATGAAAGGTAAAGCGGAGACAGCGAATGCCATGAAGCGATCATTGGAGAGTTTCGACGTAGAATGCAGAATCTCCCCCGAGATCACTCGTAGAGTCGCATCCTCAGCCGTCAGGTAGAGGGTCTTAGCATACTCAATTGTCTTTAGGACCCGGTCGTCTGACGCCAACCGCATGAGGTAGCCTATTGATGAACAGTACGACGCACTGACGGTATCATTCCGATCAACAACGTATTTCGACAGCAACTGGATGAACCGGTCCGCGTAGGGACGGAAGAGCATAGTCTTCATACTCAGCAGGACCAGCACTCGGCTACAGCCCACCTTGGTTGGAAGCCCGACGGCAGCGCGAAGCACCGCTTCAAGCTTGGCTGCAAACTCTTTCACCGAGGTCTCGTCGAGCGTGTCAATCAGATATCGCTCAATCACTTCCATCATAGGAGACGTGCGGATACTGGACAATCGCATTTTGTCGATTTCCTCGCTCGTCAACCCGTATTTATCCGCATTCAGATGAACATAATTGACCGCTTGTGGTTCCAAAGAGCTGAGCGAATTCAAAAACTGTTCTAGAATGGGAGGAACAAAGGGCCGTAGCGACTTAGTAGGACTCTTCTTGATCATCTGTATAAGGGACCCAATGGCAAAACCTTGGACTTCTTGGACACCAGACTCCATTCCCTTGTCGCTGAGTAAGAACGGGATCGCCTTCCCCAGCATTGTAATGGCGCGTTTTGTGTCGGCATCGCTCGTCTCCAAGGTGCGGATGACTGCATTGGTGATGGTCTGGCAAAGTTTGAGGGCGGATGCTCGAACCGACTCCTTAATATCATCCAGAAGTTTGAACGCCTTGTTGAAAATCTCGTCCATATACTTTGAGTACTGTTCCGGTTGACGCCCTTGGATAATGTCCGAAATGGCAGTACAACTTGCTTGCCGAACGCGCCATTCCCGACCAGTCATAATACTCTTCAAGAGATCATCCATAATCTCATCGAAATGGGCGTTGATAACAGCTGAAGGCTCCTTGACAAGCGTGTGCCAGATCGTGTTCATTGACCGCTGCACGTTGGGGTTGGGATCAAACCGGTAACGAAACAGCTTTGGATAGATCTTGGGGTTCTTTGCCAGGTAGCCATTGACGCTCGAATCCGTGAAAATGTTGCTAATACCCAACTTGCTAAAAGCTGCTCTATTGGTCCAGATCGCGTTGTTCGAAGCCAACGACATGAATCGGTATACAAGCGTTGGATCACCTGCCTCAGATGCCAGATTCATTATATCCTTGTACGTATTGACTGACTGTCCTTGTCCAGTGGGTAGAGCCCCAGGCTCGAAAAGCTCTGTGTTTTCGTGGACTTTGCCTCCTCTTAGATGGGAATTGGTAGCCGTGAAGGAGTTGACCAAGTCTCGCACCAGATCATCCTTAAGTTCCTGGTCTCCCATTTCGTAAACTAAACCCAACCCTTGAGCACCTGATTCCTGCACTATCTCGTCACGGTCCCCGAGAAGAGTTGTGAAGCTAGCTTGGCATTTGCGCAATCGGTCCTGCATCTCTTGCATATGACCGCAATTCTTGACTAAACACAACAGCCATATGGCAGACGCTTTACGGAGGGCTGGCTTCGAAGCACCACAGTCAGCAATGACTTTGTCACACATGTCTGCAAGCACAGTATTAGGGATAAGAGATTGGGGGAATTGTTCATTGACATCAAATTCTCGGGTTAGTGCTTTGGACTTCCATCCAATGGCAGCGTCACTCAATGCCTCGCCGACAGAAAAATGAATTTCTGGGCTACGAATCTCGTGCAAGCTGTAAAGAGCATCCAATAGCGAGCTAAACTGGGGATCAACGATGCATTCGTTAGAAAAGGTCAACGATAGCCGACCCATTGCCAGTATGGGGATCTCGCTCTCGGCTTTTGCGTCCCGTGTGAGACTCTCTTTGACCTCCGTCCAGCCATCACCAGAGAGCAAGGTCGGCGAAAGAATTCCGGAAAGGCTGAGTTGCCCGATGGCTACTTGTGCAACCCGTCGGAAAATAACATCGTTTGCGGACTTGATAATATCGAGGAGGGTTTGGATAAATGACTTCACTTGTACCTGCGGAATCTTGTCGAGTTTTCCACGGAATGCAAGCCTGCTAAGCAGGTATGACAGTGCCAGAATTGATCCACGGATGACAAGTACCAGCTCTCCAATCGCCGACTTCCATGTCGTGGAAGCGTTCGACAGCTCCATAACGAATTCAGACAAATCCTTTTCAGAAAACGCTGGATGAGATGCAAGTATACCGATAGCACGTGCGGCCGTATTCTGTTTCTCTTGGTCGTTGCTAGATATGGGCAATTTCAAGGACAAAACGCGTGAGACCATGGCGTCGACTATGTCGTTTGATGCCGCAGAACAGATTTCCACAAAATGCTCACCACATAGCTCGAGCCCTTCTCGGCCCTCGTGAAGGAGCCCATTTAAGGCATTCTGAAGGAATAGGAGCACTGATTCTTTATCAGAACCTGCGATATACTTCTTCAAAGCTGCACGAGCTCGTTCGTCAGACGTAAGTAGTATGTCCAGTTTAGTGTCCCAGTCTTGCTCTATGTCGGTTGCAATTCCAAACTTCGAGAAAGACTCCCAGAGAAGGATGTTGCGAAGGAACGTGATAGTAGGTGCGAATGCTTTTCTGTAACTCCCTGACAGGATGTCCGATGCGGACAGAGTTTCTATGTTTGCATGACCCGAGGGACAGAATAAAAAGCGCGTTGCGGACGAGAAACTGGGAAAATCGTACCATGGGCCGTACGTTTGCTCCTGTGATGAAGCATCGTGTCCTTCGCTTTTATTTCCAGGATTGAGGAGGCGATGCCAGTGAGGATGGAGGCCCTTTTTGCCTTCTTCCACAACCTCGTGATGCCTTTCCGACCCCCGCGCAATGGCAATGATATCGACCCAGCGAGCTACAACATCGTGATAGGGTAGAAAGCGATTGGCAAAACGTACTGCAGCATACTGCGGTCCTCGAACGACACTGAATCCGGTCAGAGGATCATTCTCTCCTGGTTCGTTTCTCATCTGATCAACCAGGAAGGGTCGTAGTTGCTCTTGATATCCCTTGTCCCAACTGTCTAGTGACGAGTTAAGAATGCTGCCCAAAGCCTGCTCAATGCTAACAAAGATCTCAGGGCTCGAATCATCGCAGCTTAATGAGGTGAACAACCACTTGATCAGACCAAAGCCAGAAAACTCCTCGTCGTCGTTTTGCGCCTGGAAATCGACTTTGGGTACCATTATACCGATACTCTCGTAGGCAAGACCCCTGAGACTTATATCAGTTGCGGGTAATTTCTGCCCGCTAGCTCCGGGACTAGGCCAGCCCTGAGATTGGATGAAATCTCTCAAGCCTTGAATAACTTTTGGTGCCATCCCTTTCAACTTTGACGGCGATCCCATGCGGACAACCCATGTCGTGAATGTAAAGATTTGAGTCCTCAACCTGGATGCTTGCAGTCCCCGTGACGACCTTGCCGTATCGGATAGAAGGCCCTCTTCTATTAATCGAATTATTTTTTCGGTATCCTTCGTAGCCATAATGGATTTTCCGAGATAAATTAGCAGCTTAATCTGCAGGGAAGGCCGTGCAGGGGGGGCTCCATTGGCCCCTCCAGTCCCAAAATACAAGCTGTACAATTGCTGCACGACATCGGGGTCCTCGAAGTTCGGAATGAATCGCTTCAAAATCTCCTCTCCAAGGTCTGCCAGGCGTGAATTTGCATCCGAAGTTGCGACTAGCGCAGGCAAGAACCGCTCTGAATCCGTAAAAGCTCCACTGGCAAGAAACTTTAAGGCGTTGGCTTTGGTTTCCGTGAGATTCAGACCACCGCTTGCAGACGGATTCCACGTTTCCTTTACAGGAGCATCCTTGTTCAGAAACGTGTACTCCTTAGGGGAAAGACCGGGACATGTCGTAGAGTTATCGTCTGCTGACGAAAGCAAAAGGAGCTTCTCCAACCAGAAAGACAGAAACTTGGTGTCCTCATCGAACAGTCCTAGTCGACTCTTCAGCTGCACATCTTCCTCATTACCCTTCGGGGGCAGCTTCAAAAGAGGCAAGAGTCGCAAAACAAGGTTGAACACGATGGCACCTTGGTTAACTGACGTCCCAATTTCGGAGATCCCTTGGAGCAACGGTAGCAAGATCTCGATCCGCGCATTGGCACCCAAGCGATCAAGCCCCTGCTGCAAGAAAATTAAGTCGTAGTGCCTAATAAGTTGAGATTTTTGCTCTTTGAATTGTTTCAACAGTGCTGTCACGGGCAATTGAATGGACGGAGTCTGAACTCGGGTATTGACATGTGTGCACACTGTAATCACTTTGTTGCGAACTGTTAGACTTTCTGAACCGAGTTTGAGAAGTAACGGAGCTAAGTATGTTTGGAGAAGAGACTGGAGCTTCGCATCTGTCTCTGCCAGGGCGATTCTGAGCTCGACTTTAGATATCAAACTGAGCTCACGAGCCTCGGGACTCGCCGACGCGGGGTCTGAAGCCATAACGAGATATGGAGGGAGAACAGGAGAGATGAGAGTGTCTGCACATTGACCGAACACCCCAAATGAAGAAAAGGAAGATGAAATTTTTATACCACGAAGAGCGATAGAAAGACCGCCCCAGGCAGCTGGAAGTGTGCGTCATTCCCCCAAAAGGGAAGACACGATGCTGTCCCGATTGGGATGCTTAGTCATCTATCAACATCAACCCAGGAAAAATTATAGAATAAGAAGCAAAGCTATATATTCAAGTATTATCTCTATATCTACATTCTATCGACGGTTCCTCCGTCTCAACTTTTAGCGACTCTTTGTTCTGCCGCTTCAGCCCTCAGAAATTTCCCAACTTCGTTATCAGCACCCATGGAATGCTGATTGGATCCCTGATTCTTGCTGGAATCTCCGAAGAGACACTGCCATAAGTCATCTTTCTTGACGATCTCTCCACCAGATGCACCGCTGGCCATGAGCTTGGACAATGCTGTACTTTGCATTTCCATCGAATTCGCCGAGTCTATCGTAGTTTCGTCTATAGCCTCCTTATCATTGCCATTTAGGTGCATCTTTGTTGACGATGCGAGAGTCTCTTCTTTCTTTGCGGTGATATGAGAAAGACGACGGGACACAGAAAGGTCGTAGATCGCTTCCTCGACCGTTCCTGAGACGAGGTACATCCAGACAGTGGTTGCACGGTGTTGACCGATACGGTGGACACGGGCAATGGCTTGCAATTCGATTGCGGTGTTGATGAGCGGCTCGCAAAGGAAAACATGAGTCGCGTTGACTAGGTTCAGTCCGGATGAGTGCGCTTTGGCATGTAGAAGAAAGCATTCGATCTGCAGAGAGATTAGCATGGGGCGAGTTAGAGTACGAAAGAGCAAGAAGCCATACCGCCTGATCGTTTTTGAAATTCTCTATACCGTTTGTACTATCGACACTACTGTAACCAATTTTGTAGTGTGATAAGGCGACAGAAAGCACGTCCAGAAACCCCTTATACTGGGAAAATACAATCGACTTGGACCCAGGGTCGTGCATCCGCAGCCACAATATGTGGCGGGCTAGCGTATCAATTTTGGTACCGAAATAACCGTTAATATCGATGTTCTTGATCTCCCTCAGAGTACCGGTGCTGATATCAGTATAGATAGATGAATTTTTCGAAGAACGCTCCGGTACCGACCCCATCTTAGTCGGGGTCTTTTCTTCTCGCACGACGAAATCCTCGGGTCTGTACGTGATTTGATGGAAATCCCTGACCTTCAGGCGCTTCTTGCAAATCGGACAAGTTCGGTGCTGCTTCCACCACAACTGCAAACAATTTTTGCAGTACTTGTGGCCACATACAGTCAATACACCGTGTTCAAAGCCCGTTTGGCAGATAATACATATACTCGAAGAGCCGTCCGAATCTGGCTCTTCTTTGATGTGCAAGAGATAGCGGCGTTTTGCTTTCAGGCTAGAGATCTTCTCATCTATAGCCTCCTCTTGCCGGAGTTTCTCGGCAAAGAGTGTGTCGTTCATCGGTTTACCGACACTCTCTTCATCATATGGCGCCACGGTATCCGAAATCTGCTGCAGCTGCCGGTAGTATTCGAGACGATTGTTCATCGTGTCTCGAAACATTTCCACCTCCCTCTCTAAGCCCGAACTAACCTTGGTTTGCTCGGCATTCATTTTACTCGCATTTTCAAGCACGGCATTCACCAGTTGAAGTTCGGCGGCAGCACGCGCGCTTCCTTCATTCTCCTGCCACTCCAACGATGTGATAAGACTACGAAGCTCTCCGAGAATCCCACGGAGGGAGCCAAGCTTAGGGTCCGGCTTGAGCAGACTGCGCTTATTCATTATTGACAGGAAGAGCTGCGGAGAAGGACCTTCTCCGCCTTGCGCTTGGATAATGCCTCCTTTGACTTCATGGGCGACGAGGATATTTTTTTGTCCTGTGAGGGCGTCGTGTCGATCAGCGAACATGGCACGTAGAGCTTCCATGTAGACGTACATTTCGTCCTGGTGTTTCGTTGACGTTTCATACTCGTTTCCCTCAAGTTCTGTATCCTCCTCTTGATCAATGAGCGATTGCGATAACAAGTTGACCATGATGTCGCGCCATTCTTTGTACTGCCCAGCATGCTCATTCATTGCATCGCAGAAATCCTCAAGTTTCCCTAGTACATGACGGGACTCAATACCGGTTGAGAAGACGTGCGATTTAAACTCGGGGATATGGACGAATTTCTTGTCCTTTTTCTTGTCCTTTATAGACCTCATGTATCGGTCAACCTTCTGGGACACTTCGGACAGCATCTCTTTCCTGATCAACTTTGCAGCTTCGTACGCATACGTTTCCTGCTTCTCCAGAGACTTGAAATCCTCAGAATCAGGCGTAGTAGATTTCAAATCTGACTTAATTTGATAATACGCGTTTCCCGTGAAAAAAATACAAATGTGCTCGACTTCCAACGCAGCACGCAGCCTTTGGCGGTACGTGCCTATACGGCTGTTCTTTCCCATTTGATCATCTTCTTCACTCTCACCCTCATTCACATTCGAATTAGTAACTTGTAATGACCGATATCTTGTGATTTCTGATTTCAGCTGCGCCTTACAATCCCTCACAATGGAACTAGCTAGCTCCAGAGCCCCATTCCACAGATTAAGAGCTTCTTGACGACGCCGCGCGTTTTCCAACAACTGACCCCGCCGAATTTGAGACAAAATCATGGAGCGCTGCTCCGCCCGAATAGCCGTATCGTTCTGATCAATCATCACTTCTAAAACTTCGGACACAGAGCGCAGCGGCCCGTTACCAGTGCCTAGCGCGCGACGGTTCCGCCCTGCTATCTCGGGGTGAAGGCAGGTCTGGCGGAGTCTTGTCAACCAGCTACGCATTTTCTCAACGATTGTTGGATCTTCGGGGTTCCAATTGCTGTTCAATTGCGCGCCAGACAGATCGAGCCCGCAATCCTCACACATCTGCTCGAACAGCTGACTATAATGCTGCTCTTCGACGGCGGTGAAGGGGATGGTGATGACGAATCTTTTCTGGGGTGGCAAATCGAGCTCACTGCGGACGTGGTCTTTGCTATGTCGGAGGGTGATGGTGTTGATAATGTCCGCGAGCACGGACTGAAATCGCCCACACAATCGGTCCCATGTGGCTATCTGGCCACAGAAGGGTTCATAGTGGAGGAACAAAAGAAGGCCATAGAGATCACGCATGTCTTTGCGGATTGGTGTTCCCGTCACAGCCCATGCGTTATGCCGAGGGATTAAACGAGCAACTGTGGCAGCGTTGCTGACACCGTGCTCGACCATCTGGGCTTCATCCAGGCAAACTCGCCACCAATCTATCCGCAACAAAGGCGTTTTTCTTGGCTCAAATTTCTTTTGATGTCGTAGATTCCGCTCTGGCGCACCACCAGTATAGTGTATTTCCCGAGAAAGTGTATTATAAGTTGTAAGTACAACGTCGTAACTGGCAAGCATTTCAGCAAGCGCATCATCTGATTGATCCTCGTGGCGTTGAATGCCAGTATACTCGAAGACACGAAGTGCTGGTGCATGTTGCTGAATTTCTTGTTTCCATTGCTCAAGAATCGCAGGCGGCGTTATGATCAGTGTGGCCCCTGATGGTTTGAGATTCTTGCCCTCAACATCTGACGGTGGCTGCTCACCAGTCAGCTTGCGGTGGTTCAGACACATCAAGACAATCATCTCGACGGTCTTCCCTAGACCCATTTCTTCCGCAAGGATGCCACCCTTTAGATGTTTTTCGGCATCATACCAATCCGGAAAACTGGTAGTAGCAGTCATAAGCAAACGGCTGGCAAAGTAAGGCCGGCCATCTGCATCAGCGAATTCTTGGAAAGACGCGGGAAGATGATTACCAGACGCTTTCTGAACTGGAACGACCTTTCCATTCGGATGAAGCTCCATCCCTTCCCGTAGCAAAAGCCATCTAACTGCTCTTCTTTGGAAAGGATAGAGCTTGCTCTCGACCATACCACACTTTATGTCTGCAGATGTCTTGGGAGTGTCCTCGGGGACATAAACATTCTTGTAAAAGTCGCATGGCGACCACTGTTTCGCCTGTTGATGTAACTCCCTTTCTTGCCAGGAACGCCGGAGAATGTGACGAGCGTTCTCCTTGAAGACATCCTGCAGCTCGCGTATAACATATCGTGAGTAGACCTCCAATTGATCATCTCGAAACTGACTCAAGCCCCGCACCTCTAGCGAATCAATACATAAGAGGACTAGCTCTAGACGGAAAGATTTCCTATCAGGCAAGCAATGTAGAGTTGCCTGATAGCACGCCACAGGGTCATGGCGGCGGCAAAAGTCGGCGCAGAGAGATTTAGAGATAAGTTGCAGTAACTTTCCGATGCCGAGCAACGCCGGATCCACTGATCTCTCAGATAATATAACCTCCCCATCTATTACTGACTTTAACTCCAGTATAGAGCAGTCATGATCGGTATCCTCGCGTCCCATTATCCTCGGAGTCAAGCCGCCTTTATTGCGCACATTTGTATTCCGAGCATGAAACTGGACAGGAAACCGTTGAGGCAGGTCGATATAGGCACCAGAGCCATCCACCTCCGGATTTGTCTCTGTATAGTTCTATAGAGAGCTATTAGCAAAAGGCAATCGAACCACGCGCGAGTGCTGAGTGCAAATTCCTATCACGTACCAGGTGCAAATTGACGCGTGCTAAAGGAATGAACCCATTGGGCACCCTAGCTTCAGAGACACCATTGAGTTCTGAAAGACTGCGAGATGCCCTGTCTGTCAACTTACGACGTTTGTTCGGAGGATCCTTCGCATCAGGCGCATCGGTTCGCTCGATAACGGCAGCCAGAGAACCGGGGACAGGTCCTGATAACAATGTCAGTAAGTCTATGTAACTCGGATATGATGTCGCGCAATCGTATGACTACCATCAAAGGACAACCCCACCTGCTCCACAGTCATCTTGCAAGTTGTCGTCTCGGTCCCTGAGCGAGTCGAGTACGTAGTATGTACGGAGAATCCAGCTGGGGCAAACCGAAATCTTATCGCATACAGTCACGTGCCGATAGCGGCGAATCCAAATTGAGTTATATCAAGTCTGGTTCTATGAGCAAAGTCTGTTACATAAACGGACATAACTGTTGCTTGCATGAATTTAACTTGATGTTCAAAGAACAGTTTGAGATATTTGCGAAGAATCTCCAGAAATATCGTGAGCTATGCTCCCGTTAACTGCCCGAATATTCCGACTATATGATTTACCTCCAACTTCACTCTCTAAGGTAGTCGTGGTGTCACCAAAGGATGTGGAGTTCCCATCAGCCTTCGATATGTAGTGTGCATTCCCCCATTGCCTATTTCGTAGGGATGATGATCCTTCATTCATAGTATATGTGGAGATACCAGTAACATCCGTCGCTTCAATGGTAAGACCTCTCTTCATCTGAGCGTTGATTGTAGACTCATCGGCGGCGCTGTGAGTTTTTGTTATGACAGTCAAAGGGTATTCGAAGCTGACATGGTTTGATTGTCCATTCCGAGTGACAGTATTCACTCCCGAAGTACTCTGATGGGTAACCTGGTCTAACCCTTGTTGATTGAGTAGATTATGATTCGAATAGGAGAGATTTTGGCTCCACGACACGTCTGGTAAACTAATTGTGAGTGTCCGCTCAACCAGTACAGAGTATGAAAGTGATTCGTTTTCTTTGGCCGTATCCTGATTTAAATTTCGTGACACGGAAACTTTTGGCGCCGCTGCATCGACGATAGGCATCCGATCGCTGGAGGACGAGGATGCATTATTACCATCCAGATATAGAAAGATGTTCCCCGTCACCACCCAGTTCGAGCCGACAGTGTTCGAAAGTGTCGCGGCTCCATCCGCACTAAGGTCCAGACCAGTCACTCTGATTTCGAATGAATGATCTTGGTCATCAGTGATTAAAGGAAGAAAAGGAGAGATATCAATCTCCGGTTGTCGCAGATCAAACGCATCGATCCCAACAATTGGACGCCAGAAACCCGGTGTCACCCCTCCAGTGAATATAATGGGGAAAGGCCAAACGACCCCAGCGAGAACACCGTCAATATAGAGTTGAGCTTCACGAAACGGGGAATGGCCACTGAGAGTGCTACTGAATGTTTCTGTGTCCGAAGAGAAGACATTGGACCACCAGAATTCTTCCGTAGACTGTCCACACGCAGAGATGGACACAACAGCACGTGAGGCCGATGAAGGAATTTTGTAATGCACCGTTGTATTGTCTGTAGGAACAGTAAAAGCACTCGTGGAATTGGAGTCTGATTTCCGCCCAGAAATCGGCATAATCATGTCTGCTGTCTTCAGATTTCCGCTTTGAGAGAAGGTCGCAGTCAGGGTTGTAGTAAAGGAACCTGTGTATATATCCGTGATCTGATTGCCGAGATCGAATATTAGCTTCTGCGGTTCGTTCCACAAAGCATTATACGGTGACATGTCCTTGATATAAGTCCAGACTATCCCATCCGCAGTGGGCTCAGCTGTCGACGTTCGGAACACTTCTGAGTCTCCCAAATACATAAGTGCGAGTCGATCAAACTGCCGGCCCTCTGATGTGACTGTGAAATTCATCAAAACCGTATCAAAGTCACAACTTGGTGGCTCATAGCTCCCTGGGTGTTTGTATCAGCTAAAGCCGTACACCATCAGCCGACAGTGATCAAACCCACCAACAAAAGGCTTCCCGTAACTCGAAGAAAAGACATGGTTCATTAGCAAGACATCTTCACTGCAACCAACACTCCCCTCGTCCACTGTCAAGACAGGCTGGTAGACTTGGAAGAAATTCTGCCTGGCTGTACAGCGGGAGACATGCAGCCATAGTAGAAAGAAGTGGGTGAGATAGAATGACAACGCCATATTGCCCGGTCGAAGTTGTTTGAAGATTTCAGCCACTTGAACCCATGTGTAGATGAAAATCCCGATAGAGATTTGTTTCCCCTTCTTAGTCTTCGAAATGGGAGCTTTCTCGAGTTTATGTAGCCTTGCACTCGAATTCCGGAAAGAGAGTCCTTTATATGCCCTCGATAGTGCTCCGACTAATACTCCGACTAGCACTCCAAACAGTCTTGATGCGATGAGACCGAAGAAGATGCCGAGAAGGGAAAGGGTGCGAAAAGGATTGATGAGAAAGAAGATAGATTCGACGATAGTCGAGAAACTGGTCTCTGTTGACGACAGACAACCCACTAGTTGGCAGAGATTATGGGAGAGGGTGACAGAAAAAGGAAGTGAAAGAAACCACATGACTATGTGTAGCTGGATGTCGATCACAGACTAGTCCGATTTAATCCAAGTAGGAGTTCACACCCGTACAAGTATTAGCCTTGCGATTATATTATAAGTTAGTATATTCTTGATAGTTATTTTTTTTTTCTTTCGCTTGATTTGGATAAAGTAGGCAAGAGCTCATCCACGACTAAGGACAAACGCGGAAACTGCTGTGCTGTTTGACTTGACCCTAGTTCCTGACATTCGCACCTCCAGCATTCGCATAGCTCAGTTGCCGCCTAAATTGAATTAGATAAAAGTAGAAATGATATTTCTTTTGTCAAAACGTCGCAATATAACAAATCAATATCGGGCTGTTAATCCTTCAACGGCCCGTTTGGAAGACGAGAGGGGGGAAGGGACTATTGTACAGAATAATCGAAAGTTACAAATGAAGTTGGTTTCCCCAAGTATACATATTCGCTTGAAATGACCTATATGATATCCTAAACGCCAATCTCATGCTGCTAGTAAATTCACATGAAGAGACGCCAGGCACCAAGAATCAAAGCCGCAGTACCGGTGCAGACACCCCTAGACAAGTATGTTAGCATGATAACCGTAGTAATAGAAAGGATCAATTGAATCATACATGAGCCACTGCAATGTGGAGAACTTCACGGCCTCCACACGCTCTCTCAATCCGGCGACCTCCTGCTCGATTCTCGTCTCCGTCTCTTTGATTCGCATCTCCTGACCGTTGGCTTCCTCACGGATTCGTCCTTTCTCGAGGTTCAAATCCAAGCGGACAGAGGCCTGGGTGCGTCCAATTTCGTCCCGCAGCCGCGAGTTGAGCTTTGCCAGATCGGCGGCAATTTTTTCGTGCGATGAACGTGTGAGTTGGGCTTCGGTCGAATCCGCGTTGAGTAATTCCGAACGTAACTTGGCGAAATCAACTTTCTGTGTATATGTCGATCGCTCCGAGTCTATAGAAGCGAGTAAAGCGTTAAACCTTGCTACCGGAGTGTTTCAATCCACGAGAAAATGTCTCTTGACGACTCGCCGCGACATAGTTTCAAGCCAGCCGTGTGCAAGATAGTGATGGACCACTAACCTTCTCTGAGGACCATGGTCCGGGTAAGATTTTGAATCGATTCCTGTATAACATCGTTCAAAACCCTCATCATAGCGACAGCCTGCTCCTCACTGAATCCCTCCGCCTTCAACCGCTGTACAAACTTCAGTGTGTCGAAGTGGTGATCCCTCTGACGAGACGCCGTCGCATGAAAAGCACGCCGGGCCGATTTGAATACTGCAACATAGACGCCATTATACCGGACCGGATTATTGATGGGTCCAACGGACGGACGACGAGCGGAAGACGTCGACGAACGCCTGGGACCAAGGTCTCGGGAGGCGGCGGCGGTGAGGAAGTGGGAGGAATAGGGAGAAAATGCCAAGGTGTGTAGCTGGCGTGCGACTGAGTTCCAGCCTTGTATGCGTCGCTGTTGCTGAGACTGGTAGCCTGTCGAGAGAGGAGTGGCGGTAGTTCGGGCAGAGGTGCCGTTCCAGGTCAACCGAGGCAGGATTGACCGCGGCACCTCTGTGACGGTTTTTGAAGGAGCCATCCTTATTATTGCAAAATATCAGAGATGTGATTCATAAAGGATGAAGAAGACATTAGCTTTCCCGATGCTTCCCCGGTTGATGTCAGAGTCAGTCGAGTTGGTTCCAGGAATAGAGTGCTCCATTCCGTGCTGACTAAGATCCGAACCTGATTCGGCAGGGCGATCTCGCGGATAAGCCCCATGGTAGTTTGAGATAGTAGCCTAGAGTAATGCTCCGTACACAAAAATGTTAAAAATAAATATGCCATTGTCTTAGTGGTATCATACTAGGATTCTTCTAATTAATGTTTCACCATGCTAGGAATGCATCCATGCTCAAACGATCTTAACTCCCATCTTATAACTGGAAGATCTCCCGCAGCTGCTTCATAGTGTCTTCGGGGTCAGTAACCGCGTGCCCGATCGTTCGTGAGTCAGAGTAGATTTCATAGTCGTTGCCGCCAGCGAAGGATTTGTCGCCAAAGAAGTGGATGGTCTTGTACTCAACACCCGAGATATCCTTCTCGGCCTCGATGTGCTGCAGGCAGTAGGTCTTGTCCCAGCCGGTAGGGAAAATATCGAAAGAGACCTGGCCGCCGATCGAATAACTATGGCATAACTCGAAATTAGCAGCGAGGAAAGAAAAAGAGCAGGTGATTCTCATTGGCAAGAACTTACGTGAGACCATAGTCGGGGAATTCCTTCTTCAGAGCTTCCACCAAGGTCTTACGGATATTGTGCACCTTGTCGTACCTGCAAATGCCAAATCAGTTATTCCATCTCACTGAAACATAACATAGTACTGTATAGAAAGTGAAAGGGGACATACGCTTCAAACTCGTTTCGCTCGTCGACACTGGCGCTTCTCCCGACAGGGCTAATGTTGACCATTCCGTTACGGAACTCAACAAAGGTGCCACGCTTTTTAGGGAGCTTCACATCCGCGATATATTTCAGGCAGAAGTTCACCAAGTTCTGGTACTTGTCCTCCCCCAACGATTGGATGAAGCTGTTGCTGGAAAGAGACTTGCCTAGACGAATCGCTGTCAACCCATTCTCGGCGAAGCAGAAGTCGAAGAGATTGGTGACATTGATCGAGGGAGTACCGAGCTGCTCTTGCTGCTTCGCCAGGTCGGAGCCGCCAACGAAGCCAATGGCACACTTGTGGCGCAATTGAGAAAGGAGTTCGAGCATTTCAGGAGCGACGGTCTATTGTTCAATGGGAACTTGTTAGTCATTTTTCCCCTTGCTGTATCGGTTTTTAACCATGCAGTTCTGCGCAAATAGCAGAACATACCCTCCTTGCTGGTGTCAAAGTGCCGTCGACGTCAAACAGGCAAATGGTGCCCTGCACAGGGCGATCCTGCAGGGCTGGGTAGACACTTGCGGCCTCGGTCGACATGTTGCTATGATACCGCACAGAAATATGGAGAAACGCGTAGAGAGGGGGCTAGAATTACGGCAAACAGCCAAGATCAGATCAATTGGATACAATAATGAGTAGAAATAGTATGGGGTTCTTTCCGACAGTTGTTCTTTTCGGGAAAGGAACGTGGCTGAGCGGTGAGGAGAGAGGGGCAGAAGTACAGGCATACAGGCATCAATAAATCGTGGGGATCACCGTGGGGCTCACTTTTTAGGTTATCGATAACTTAAACCGTCCTTCACATGGAGAAGTGGTACAGAGTACATACATACTCAGCATCATTATTGCTACATACTATGTACAATTGTGATGGACACACTGACCATGACATTCTTGCTCACCGTTCTCCATCGGACACGGCTTCCTGCATTGACATCTGCAAACCGTGTGTCTCATCAGTACCCATCTGTAACGAACACGAGATCAAGCAAGAAGACAGCCACACCCAGAGCTTAATGGAGTTAGTCTACGAAGTACAATTGAGTTGCTAATAGAATACAGAATGACCTCTGTGTGAACATGGGGTATACCGCTTCTAGTATACGTCTGGGTTCGATGGTACGCGTTCTGGGCTGATCCGAAAACTGAAGGTGTACGGAGTGATGTTTTGAGAACTGTTCCTGAGCTATGTGGATGTAGCTTTTCAATTCAGTCTGCATCTCTATACTAGTATTGTGAAGCTGAAGGAAGACTCAACTTTGTGCAAAGCACACGTGATATTTATGCCAAGAACAAGCGACACGCTAGACCCTTTGCGGTAAATGTACCCTCAGAGTAGTAGACAACTCATGCTTCTTGACCTGCTTGCTGCCATGTTAAAGCTCTCCAAGCGCTTTCTTATTCCCAGCTTTGACAGCACCATAATGCCGAGCCTGCCTTCCTCCAATGGCGATTGGCCAGCGACACAGAAGGGAAAGGCAGTAGAAAGAAGAAAAAAAGGGGGTCCATGAATCAGGCCTGTGGGCCTCTGCAAACGATGGGCATAACCGTTGATTCGCATTCACCGGCCTTTGGATGCGGTCCCTGTCGACCCGTGGGCCGGGAAACGTTCCGTTCTATTTTTTCTCTTTTCTTTAAGGGGCCTGTGTTCATGAGTTTTTAACTCGAGTCACGGCATAGAAAAGAAAACCATTGGAACCTGCGTTGGTTTAGCCAAGCGAGATAGCAGCAATTTATCTGATACAGTGAGATAAATTTATTTTGTCAGGCGTAAACTCTGAATATTGAGTGACCCAAAGACAATTTCATTGTTTGCAAATATGTACTCCGTACTTGTACTTCGATGCACCATGTACTCTGTACCGCAGTCGATTTTATGCAGAAATACATAGAGTGCAGAATAGCAATATGCAATTGGAGAGAAAATAATTATAATTGAATATTTATTGACATCTCAATAATTGCATGTAATGGTGTAGAATGATAAGAGGATGTACGACATGCCCCTGTATTTGCTCTTTGACTAAACCCGCCTCCCCCCCCCCCCAAGGTGTGAAACCTCAACCTCGTCCCCTCTCCCTCTCACTATTATCTTTTCTTCTCTTTTCCTTCTTTCGCTCTGAAATTTACTTTCATCAATTGAAAGAAAAGTAAGACTGCGAGATCTTGAGACCATCGCATCAGTCAGCATATCCATCTCCCATATCATTCGTCTCTTCCTCTTTCCTCTCCCTCCACCTTCTCCCCCCTTTCTGCTGTGGTAATCTCCAGCAATCCCAGCAACTATCAAATAGTCCAGTATGTTTTTCTTTTCTTTTCTTTTCTTTTTTTTTTATACCCTTTTCCTTCATGAGCAATTGAGATAAAATTACATTGTCTGACTCTTAGTCTTCTAAGTCAACCAGGATTCTCCCGCGCGCCAATGCCTTAGGTTCCTCCGTCTCTCTTCCCCCCTATCATTGTTAGTCTTTAGAGGCTTCGATTGAACCAATTTTAGAGCGTCAGCACTTATACATTGACGGAGTCCCTGAAAAGCATTTGTGGACATCATTTTTGACACTTGACGGATTCTCACATTGCTTTTTCTCTTCCCCTCATCCTCTCTCTCCCTCCGCTTGGTGGTTACTGCTGGACAGCCTGGTCCGTGGACTCTTGAGACCTTAACGTCTCGCTGCTTGCTGTTCTCCAACAGCTAATCTATTTACGGAGAGTAGGTTTCCTTGTCTTTTTATTATTGTTATGTTGTCTTCTCCCTCTTCCACTCCTCGAGTCAATCTGGGGAAACAATTTCCTCCGACCTTTGACAGATCGAATTTCCCATTTCCAGCCCCGCATTCGCGACTTGTCACTAACCGCTGTATTTCGGTTGCTGCAGTTCCTCTCCGTACATAGCATGTACACAACGGACCAATTCATGAACCCCGGGCCTGCTCCTCGCCCCCCTGCCGAACGTCCCAAGCTGAACATCCCGACCGATCCTTCCAGCACCGCTACGTCTTTTGGCCAAATGAGTTTAAGCTCTCCCTCGACCCCTGGGTCGGGCAACCTGTCGCTCTTCCCCAACACCAGCAGTCCTGCTCTGTCGCACACAAAGACCAACCAGTCCGGTCAAGGGGGTGTGGCCATCATCAAGGAAGGCTATGTGCGCTCAAAAGAGGACAAGTTCCTCGCCACGTGGAACCAACGTTATCTCATCCTGCGCGAATTTCGTCTCGAATTCCTAAAAAATGAGACCGGCAAGATCGTTCTCTCCATCCCCCTTAACACCGTCACTGGCGTCTCCCGCTCCGAGGACGCCAAGATGGCCTTTGAGGTCGTCCGCCTGGCTAATCCCAAGGATGCTACGTCCAAAACTGCGATGCTTTCTCGCGAAGTCCCGACTAAGAGTATCACCTGCGAAGTCAAGAGCGATGATGAAATTTACGACTGGATCGATAAGATTTACGAGCGCTGTCCCGGCATGGGTGGCGTCAGCAATCCCACCAACTTTAGCCATCGTGTCCATGTTGGCTTCGACCCTCAGACGGGTGCTTTCGTCGGCCTGCCACCAGAGTGGGAGAAGCTCTTAACGGCATCGGCCATCACCAAGGAAGACTACAAGAAAAACCCCCAGGCCGTTATTGAGGTCCTCGAGTTCTACTCGGATATCAAAATGCGCGAGCAGAACCCTCAGTACTTTTCCGGTTTGGCCTCTCCTCCGTCGCCTGCTGGCCAGCAACCGAAGCCCTACAGCAACAACTCGGTCGGCAGCTCCATCGCCCCTCCCAGACCTCCCCCACCACCGCCCTCGCAACGCTTGGACACCGGAGCGTCTCCTTCCAGCAGTCATCCCTCAAACTTCTCGTCTCAGAACGACCGTGCATTTGAACACCAGCAACAGGCCGATCGTGTCCGAGAGGCAACCGACCAGGAACGACGCCGTCTGGAAGAGGAAGCCCGTCGTGCTCGCGATGACCAGGAGCGTCGTGACCAGGAGGCGTACAATGCATCCCTCCCCAAGACTCGCGTTCCGCTGGCCAAGCAGGAAATTGGCGGTTATGGTCCTTCAGATCCCTCGATGAATGACCGCTACAAGCCAAGTCGTCCAGCACCACCGGCTCCAGGTTCGGCCAATCGCCCTCCCGGCGGTCCGGGCCAACTGACTGCTCAGCGCCCGGCACCCCCCGCACCCAGCAGTGCCAATGGCTATGGCGCATCGCGGACTCCCGGATCGCGGCCAGATGACCACCAGGCATCTCCAAGCTCGCGTTATCCGCCGCATGACCCCTGGAACCAAGCCAAGGGCCCGCAGCATGCTCAGGGACCTCCGCCGTCGAAACTTCCTGCCCCGGTTCAGCCTGTGAAGCCCTTGAACATTGCAAACAAGCAAACTGCCAACAAGCCAGATGGTATCCGTCAAGCTGAAGCCGCCCTGACCAAGAAGGCGGAGCCCCGGAAGGAGGTTCGGATGTCTGCCATGACTGAAAATGAAGTCATGGACCGGTTACGAGCCGTGGTTTCCAAAGATAACCCCAACGAGTCGTACAGCAAGCAACGGAAGATTGGACAAGGTGCCTCAGGATCGGTATATGTGGCCCGGGTCAAGGAGCATGCCATGTCACCTGTGGCACGCGAATTGTACCGGCAGTATGGTCCCCGTTGCCAGGTTGCCATTAAGCAAATGGACCTGCGGAGCCAGCCGCGGAAGGAGTTGATTGTTAATGAGATCATCGTCATGAAGGATAGCCAGCATGCGAACATTGTAAACTTCCTTGACTCCTTCCTGCAGGAACAGAGCAGTGAACTCTGGGTTGTTATGGAATTCATGGAAGGTGGTGCTCTCACGGATGTTATCGACAATAACCCCGTGATTCAAGAAGACCAGATTGCCACTATTTGTGCAGAGGTTTGTCCCCCCTCCTTTATAAAAAAGGAAACCTTGCTGACAATACCCCCTTTCAGACTTGCAGAGGATTGGCCCACTTGCACAGTCAGAACATCATCCACCGTGATATCAAGAGTGACAACGTTCTCTTGGACCGCGCCGGTCATGTTAAGATCAGTGAGTCATTGCAGTTTCTAAATAATCCCAAAACGGTTGCTGACTATGTTCTCCTCCAGCTGACTTCGGTTTCTGTGCTAAACTGACCGAATCCAAGAACAAGCGTGCCACGATGGTGGGAACTCCTTACTGGATGGCACCTGAAGTTGTCAAGCAAAAGGAATACGGTCCCAAGGTCGACTGCTGGTCTCTCGGAATTATGGCCATTGAAATGATCGAGTCTGAGCCCCCGTACCTGAACGAGGAACCCCTCAAGGCGCTGTATCTCATTGCCACCAATGGCACTCCTCGTTTGAAGAAGCCGGAGAAGTTGAGCAAGGAGCTCAAAGCTTTCCTCAGTGTCTGTCTCTGCGTTGACGTTCGCAGCCGTGCCACTGCGGATGAACTTCTGGCCCATGAATTCCTTAAGCAGGGTTGTAGTCTCGCGAGCCTGGCCGAACTACTCCGCTGGAAGAAGAACAGCGGTCAGTGATGAAACAGCTCGGAGCCTTGAGGGTTCCCCTTTTCGTTTCCTCCTTTTGTCGATTTACACTCAATCTGTCTCGCGCACATATGGGTCACATTTACGCGCCTCCGGTTGAATTTCTTTCTGATTCATTGATTCCGTTACGACCTGCATTACCGTATGATATCCAGACTCGTGTTGTCCCTTCTTTCCATATCATATTACCGATTTGGTGTGAATAATTTGGCGTCTTTTGGCGTTACTTTTTACTTCTTGTTACCCCCTGTTCCTCTTTCTGTGGACATGGATAATGTCTTGTTTCCTCGCCCCCTCCGTTCGTGTCAATGTGACTTGTGACTGTTGTACACCTACCCAGCGAACAAAACTATTTGTTTAACTAATGCTGATGATAATAAAAATTGGCATTACGGACACAACCATGGGGGAACGAGGAAAGAGGGATAATTTGGATGCCTTGATCTGCAGACACCCTGCATGCGACGAGTCACGATAAGTGAACTATGCCTTAATCTAAACCATGAAGACCTTCGTAGTCCTGTAATTTTTCCAGTGCACAAGAATTAAAGCAATGATTTTGTCTATACTAGCTAAGGACATGGCAAATAATATTATAGCATACAATCATCTGTCATCTAAGTATACAGACTCCACTCGTTCGAATTATAAGAAAGCAAACCCGAAAGCAAGCCATCTCATAAAGCACCAACCCCTACCCTGAATCAAATCAAGGCAACTCCTCCCTCACCAACTCCCTTATAAACCCACAATACTCCGCAAACAACACCCCCTTCAGAACCGTCTCCCCTTCTTCCACAGCCCAGTGACCCGCGTCCGCCAGCCGCTGTTTCCAGAGGAATTGTTGCTGCTCGCCTAGCTCTTCCCACGAATGGGTCTGATCTTGGACTTGTTGTTCTGATGGGATTGTTTCGATGAGGATCTTGTTCGAGATACCGTCGTCGGCGGTGGTGCAGTGAACGATGATGTTGTTGCTGCTGCCAGTGGTTACTGCGTCTGATGCTTCTTTTTGTTCCTGCCGGGAGCGGAGGAGGTCGCGGAGAGATTGTCGTTGGGTGTCTGTGTTTATGTTTGGTACTACTGAGATGGTAGTAGTAGCTGTGGGGGCAGAGAATGTAGAGGTATCGATGCGCTCAGTTGGGAAAGGAGTAGGGTAGCCAAAGACACTCTGAATCTGCGGAGAAAGCCACTTGGAAACACCCAAGTACGATGGCGACCCTCCTTTGATCTCCATGTACCCTTGGAGAAGAACACAGATGACAAGGACTGTAAAGAGTGCCGTGAACCCGCTGAAAAACGTGGCCCACGTTTCCGACTCGCCGGGGACAGCCAAGACGTAGCGCGGGGTGCGACTGGATACAGGGAACGGGGAGAGGGGGAGCATGTGGACGACGACGGTATTTCCCATACTGATGGAGGCAAGTTTGACGTACTGTGGACCAACTTCTGGAGTGACTGGGTGTGAAGGTGGTGTGAATGTCGAGAAACAGATCTTGGTCATAGAGAAGGGGTGGACATCATGGAGACTGGTGTATGGGTAGAGTTTTCCGTAGCCTTCCTCAGGATTATATTCGAGCGTGAGCAGCTCAATGGACTGATCGCTGCCCGTGACTGCAACGATCGTCTGTTGTGCCTGGTTATTCTCCGCGCCGGTACCGAGATTGCATACATCGAGGCCCAGTCCAATCTTGATTGTCTTGCGTAGCTTCTTCCTTCGCACGATCATCGCCGCCTTGTTCTTTTCATTTGACGTTGGCAGGCTGAGAACCATGAGCTCACACCCACTCCGATCTGGCGCATTCTGCAGAAGTAGCAAAGACGTAGGGGATAGGAACCGCAGCGCGCGGAATCTCGGCCTCCTCTTCCCCTTCTCCGGCAGGGGAATAGTATACACACAACTCACGTCGAGAGCAGTACTTCCCTTCGTGCTCGACGATAATTGACATGTAAACACATCTACGCCGTTTGTATACGCAACCCGAAACTTCTCATCCTTCTTTCCCGAATCGATGATGTCGATGTCTTCAGCTTCCTCCCCATCACCTAGATGGATCCTTCCAATCACGTCCGACTCTGTTGGCGTCAACATAGCCTGGAAGAAAACGATCTCCCCAGATGGCGCCAATCCGGTTGTAATAGCACCAACCCGCAACGGCTTCTCTTCACCCCTCCAAGGCGACATTCTCACGATCCGCTGATACGTATCCGACCCGGCCTTCGCACCCTTGGTTCTAAATAGAGACGTACGCGACAGTAGGGTCGATTTCTCTACCGCATCGACGGGTATTGTTGTTTTCTCCAACATCTTCTTCTCCCCTTGCTCCTTTGGAAGGTCGATCTTGAACGATCGCAGGTGCTGGTTGTTATTGCACTTCTGCTCAGCCATGGAACTGTTGACTCCGGCTAGAAATATTATGAAATCCTCAGATGCTTGCGCAACGGCCATCGACGTGACAGAATCCTCATCGCGCGATAGCTCAATCTCGGTTAATTCGGTGATCTCATAACGCTTGGACGTGTTCAAGAGGGCCTATTGCGATCGAATGTTAGCGTAACGTACACAGATAACTAATACGTGGTGATAAAAGGAGAGAACTTGCGATTTTGTTTCCAACACCGCTGCGACCTTCACCTCCACCTCCGCCTACAAGGAGATAGTCGCTATTCCGCGGGTCGAAGTCGGCGGCGAAGAGGGGACATGAGAGAGTCAGCTTGGCTGAGGGAATGGTTGGCGCCATTGTGGCGGTCGCGTAGAGGTGTTGATATCAACAAGCTTATCGTAGTGTGTAGATGAAAGACGGGGAAACAAAAGAGGACAGAAAGCAGTAAGGAATGATTGTCATGTTGTGAACAGCGATGACGCCGGAGGTCTTGATTTCCGCCCCGGATTTCTTGGCGATCGGAACTTTTATTCGGCTATCGAAATACAAGAACAGTATGTGTAGAAATGTTCAAAAGATGAATGGTTAATTTTTTAACCCTCTTTCTCTATAATATAACAGGAAACTAAGCCAAGTCACAGCCTTACTCAACGTCCTGGCCAGTGAACTCGGGCAGGCGCTGCCGGATGTCCTCCCATGTCTCATCACCGTCCACCAACGACTTGAGAGCCTGCACGATCTCGTCCTCGCTGGCACGGACCTGTTTCGTCGAGTCACGGTCACGCAGAGTAAAGGTGTTGTCCTTTATGGACTGAAAATCGACGGTGATACCGAAGGGAGTACCCAGTTCGTCGTTACGAGCATACCGCTTCCCGATACTGGCGGATGAGTCGTCAACCCGGTTCGAGATACCCATACGCCGGAGCTTGGTCATCAGACGCTGAGAGAGAGGTGTGAACGACTGATTGCTCGAAAGAGGAACGATCAGGACCTTGGTGGGTGCGATCAGAGGGGGGAAGGAGAGAACCTAGGATATATGTTAGTCCTGAATAGCAACTCGGGAAAGGAAGAACGTACACCACGGGCCTCGTCACCTTCTCTAGACCAGTAGACGTGCTCAATCATACTGTACAAGATACGCCCAATACCAAACGACGGTTCAATGACGTTAGGGGTGTACTCGCGAGTGTTGTCAACCCGCGTGCGCTTCTCGATCTTGATGATATCCTTCTCCAACTCAACCTTTCCGGATGCAACACCCTCCACATCAATCTCGACCTTGTCATTTTGCTCGAGTTCAAGCGACAACTTCTTCCGGAAGTCCTGCGAAAGGGCGTTGATAGCCGCCTCGACCGTCTTACCGTCCTTCTTGAAACGGGGACCGAACTTCTTCTTGTCAATGTCGACCTGCCACTCTTCGATCTTCAAGGGCTCGGCGCGCGGCTCACGGACGACCAAGGGGGCACCAGTCTTGTTCTTGTGAACAGTCAAGTCGTAGGCGCTGCGGTCGGCACAGCCAACACACTCGATCCAGCCATAGCTGGTCTGCAACTCAGCATCCCAGCAGTCGGAAGCGTAGTGGGCCATTTCGTTGGCCATGTGCTGACGGAATCTAAGCTTGCTGGGGTCAACACCAAGCTTGAGAAGGAAGAGCTGTATACGTGCGATGAAGTATCCGAGGGTCTCGTTGTCCACAAGACCGGTCTCTACGGCCTTGCCGACGGTCATCCTCTGGATGTCAGTCTTACCAGAAGACTGGACATCACGATTAAGCAGGGACAGCTCGACGTCCTTGACCTCATCGAAGCGAATGTGCTTCTTACCACCCTCGGGGTCGACGTAGTGCTCGATCTCCGCCATCAAGAATTCACGTACACGCAAAAGACCGGCACGGGGGGAAATCTCGTTACGGAACGATTTGCCAACTGAGGCCGAGGCAAACGGCATGGAATTTTGGTTGAAGTCTAGCAGCTTCTGGAAGTTCAAGAACTGACCCTGGGCCGTCTCTGGACGCAGGTAGCCAGGCATGTTACTGCTGGGGCCAATAGCAGTCTGGAACATTAGGTTGAAAGCCACGGGAGGAAGGAGGTTGCCTCCAGTCGTAGGGTTTCTGATATCGTGCTTGGCAATGATACCCTCCAGCTCTGCACCATCGAAGTTGTCAATCTGCGCGAGAAGCTCCTCGTATTCCTGGACCACAGCATCAGGCAACTTGACAGCCTTGGTGCTGACCTTCTTCTTCTTCTTAGCCTCCTTCGCTTCGTCCACCACGACCGTCTGACCACGGGCCTCCTTATCGCCCTTGAGCCGTGCCTCGAGCACTTCCTCCACCAGATGATCCGCGCGGAAGATCTCGCCAGTCTTGGGGTCCTTGCACATCCAGTCGGCGAATTTTTCGACGTGACCACTGGTCTTGAGGATTTCCTCGGGCGTGAGCATGGTGCAATCGACCTCGAGCATGTCCTCCTCCAGCACAAAATGCTTGCGCCACAGCTCGATCATGTTGTTCAGCACGGCGCACCCGGGAGGGCCATAGTCGTAGAGGCCGGAAACGCCTCCGTAGATCTCGAACGATGGGGTGTAGAAGAGACGTCGACGGAGCAGCGAGTCGAGGACAGACCGGTCAACGGCCTGGCCGGTCTTGGTGTTCACAGTAGCCATCGTGGGGTCTTGCTTCTTCGCTGGAATAGCTCTGAGGGCAGCGGTGGTGGAGGAAAAGTTCCTAGCGGGGTTTTTTATTGTTGGAGGAAAACGGCGGGGAAGCAGGCGAAGGAAGGGCACTTGAGTCATCCGCCACGTGATCCGCACGCAGGCAATGTGCAGTAGCAAGTAACGGCTGGTTAGGATATGCAAATAAGAACGTCAAATTCAAATTCAATGCATGAATTGTCCTTGCTTTTTACCCTCTTTCCTGTGTCTCGTAGGGTTGCTCGTTAATACCGTTTTATTCCTGCATAAAAACACTCACCGCCGGAGATACATTGTCCCACCAAAAATTATCTTTTTTCGTATCTCAGATTGATTAACCGCAGCAAGTCTTGATAACCAACCGCTATACCTCTCTCACAATGGCAAAAAAGGGAATTAGGCCCCTGCCAGGCGTTACTGCAGAGTACAAGCCAGGGAACAAATTGGCCCGCCAAGATCTCCATGTCAAGCGAAAGCGCGCCAAAGACTCCGCGCGACGGGCAGAACGATTTGCGAGGAAGAAGGAAGAATCCAAGGATCCGAGCTTGAAGGAGGACAGATTGAAGCGGAATATCCCGTTGACGATCGATCGCAAGCGAGTATGGGATGATGTGGATAGCGATGTCGAGGATTCGCTGGGGTTGAGCGTCGACGTGGAGCGGATCAAGAGACAGAAACAGGAAGAAGAGGACGAGCTTAATCGGCCATTGAAGGACAATGAACAAAGCTCAGAGGGCGGGGATTATGACGATGATGACGTCGACAGTATGCTTGCGAGCAGCGATGAAGAGGACGACGAGGACGAGGACGAGGACGACGAGGACGAGGACGAGGACGAGAATAAAGACAAAAAAAAAGACGAATACCGAGGACGCAAAAAGTCATCGCTCCCATCAGCTACAGAACGCGCTACCAGTCCAAGCCAATCCACGAAAAGTACAAACCTCAACCTAGCCCCCGAAGCACTGGCAGCCAAATTCCCATCTCTGTTCTCGACTGAATTGCAGCAACGGGCGCCCAAGATCCTCATCACCACAGTGCTCCACTCTACCCTCCACAGCGAAGCCGAACAACTTGTCAACTTCTTTCCCAACAGCGTCTACATCCGCCGCAACGCACACCGATACTCGCACAACTTCTCGATCCGCGAAATCGCCAAGTTCGCTACAAATCGCAACTTTACCGCTCTCGTCGTGGTCAACGAGGACCAAAAGCGCATCTCCGGCCTAACCATCATCCACCTCCCGAGTGGCCCGACCTTCCACTTCTCCATCAGCAACTGGATAGACTCGAAGAAGATCCCAGGTCATGGTAGAGCAACCGAGCACTGGCCAGAACTGATCTTGAACAACTTCCGCACACCACTGGGTCTCTTGACGGCGCATCTCTTCCGGAATTTGTTCCCGCCAAAGCCGGAATTCGAAGGCCGGAATGTAGTCACCATTCACAACCAGCGTGACTACCTCTTCGTGCGCAGACATCGGTATGTCTTCCGCGAGAAGCGCGAGACAGAGAAATCTGTAGTCGGGGCGGACGGTAAAGAAATGCAGGGCGCAGAGGGTATCCGTGCTGGCTTGCAGGAACTTGGGCCGCGATTCACACTTAAGCTCCGTCGTGTCGATAAGGGGATTCATAAGGCCAGCGGACAGGAATGGCAATGGAAGGGTGGAATGGAGAAAGAGAGGACCAAGTTTCAGCTGTAATCTTTGTTTACTCTATACTTGTTGCATGAGTCGTGTTTCTGCATTATGGGATTCGGACGGAGTTTGCTTAGAAAAAAGTGGTTTATACCTATTTGTTTGTAGATAATCGTCATTCTCGTGCAGTTATTGAGTCTACAATAGTACAAGGCAGTTAATTACAATCTTCTCATTCAGACCCAGGCATCCGGTAATTACAATGGTATCACTCCTCAACCTTCCGCAAGGCCTTAGCAAGCACCTCCCTCTGCCTCATTTCCTTCATCTGAATCCTCGAAATCGGTTTCCTCCCAGTCATAAATTTCACGCGCGCAGTCATCCGATCCGCGCTCATGATCTCCATTTTTGCTTTTTCGCATAGATCCATGACTGCATCTGCCATCCATCCAGTAGCCGTAAGCGGCCGCAGACCATACGCTTCCAGACCCTCAAGCACAGCGATCAATGTCATCTTCCCCAGGGTTTTCTCGTGCAGGTCCTGCGGCCATAACCCGATGGGGACGGTGCGTTCGAAGACACGGACGTCCACGAATCCCGCAGCGGAGAGCATGTTGGGTTTCAGATGGTTAAGATCGCGTGGGCATCCCAATGCCTCGGCAGCGGAGCGCATGGCACCCGTGTAGATATGAAAGTACGAGCTCTCTGAATTCGGAAACGTCACGGAGTCGCCTGCTGGGTCCGAATCCGCGATCTCAATGTACCCGCCCGGGTTGAGATGTTCGAATGCCTGTCGATACATGACAGGCCAGTCGTTGAACGCGCCCGAAAGACCACGCATATGGATCAGGTCAAAGGGCTCGTGGTACGTCCACCCCTCGCGAGCATCGTCGAGCTGGAAGAATACGTTGGGGAGGTCGATGTGTGCAAGTCCGGTATCGAAGATACTGATATCTGTTGCGATTATGGTAGCTCTCGGGTATAGGCTGCTCATTTCGAGAGCCCAGTCGCCGGGGCCGGTGCCGATGTCGAGGATTCGTGGTGCGTCTTTGGCCAGGGGCGCGGCGGTAAGCTTGCCGTCGAGGAGGATGAGGTAGATCTGGTGGATGATGTTCAGACGGGTACTTTCGGTCTCGTCGTTGGGCATGAAGTAGAAGTCATCGCAGTATCTGCGGCCATGTTGGATAGTGACATGGATATTCTGCGCTTCGAATGATTTGGTTGATTTTCTATAGCTGTCAGTCTCGATTGTCTGACAGGAAAAGAAGGGACTTACATTGATGCTGTATCAGACGCATCATCATCGTCGTCGTCGTTATCGTCGTCGTCGTCATCTTCTTCCTCTCGATAGTCAGTTTTGTTAAGCCCCTGCGGTGAATCCGCTACCTTGCTCTCCTCTACAGCCAAGCCCTGGCTGGTCCTTTCACTCGACGGCCAGATGCCTTTTCCGTCCATGACATGACGATCCAAAGACCATGAGAAAGCAGAACAATTCCTTGGAATTAAAGATCCATTCCACGACTCTTTTTATTAGCAAGTATCAAATCGCCTGTGGACCGGTGCTGGCCAGGCATGAAGCTCGCAAAAAGCAAAAAGAGCAGAAGGTGAAGAAAACTCTGTACTCCAGCCTCACTGACACGTGTGGAATGGAGAATGAATCACCATATTGAGAAAGAAACGAATTGGTTTCTCATTCGAAGGAATGAAGAGGTTGGATTTGGCTCGAGGCTGATTTACGTAGTGGCAGAGCTGCTGGGGACGATCAGTATTTCATCAAGCTTTGAGCATATGCATTAGATAGTCAATGATTTTTTTGAGCAGAATGAGCCATCACCCTGCTGACGCTCAAATTCTCAGCGAGTATAAAGATACACACTTTTACAAAAAACGAAGCACAGCACAGGTCATCCAAGCTCAGATCAATCAATCACTTTATATATCACGTGATATTGACATATCATCAACCCGCCTTTACTTTCAATGTCCAACAACACCAAACCTACCAACACCCCTGAAACGACAATGCCAGACATCACAAAACCCGCCAACCGCATTATCTTCATCGCCTCCATCGGTAACCCCGCTCCATACCGAACCACCCGCCACAGTGCCGGCCACATCCTCTTTGAAGCTCTCGTCCCACTCCTCCCCTCGCGCTTCTCATCCACACCAAACTACACGCTCTCAGATGCAGAACAATCAGACTTTTACAAAACATGGAAGAGTACATCGTACATGAACGAGTCGGGAGGCAAACTTGTGCGCCGGTTACATAAATGGATTTCCACGATCGATACACGGCGGCGGAAGCCAACACTCGTGATCCTACATGATGAACTCGAGTCGCCGCTGGGCAAAGTACGAGTTAAGCGCGGCGGGGCAGAAACGGCTAGTCTGCGTGGTCATCGGGGGTTGGTTAGTATAATGGAGGTTTTGCGCGGGAAGGGATTGTATCCTCCGCGAACACCTGCGGAGAATACAGGGCTTTCGGTTATGCGCGTTGGAGTGGGAATTGGGCGTCCTGACAGTCGGGAGCGGGGGTCTGTAGCTGATTATGTCCTGACCAAGATGAGTCCTAAAGAATTGGCGGCGGTACGAGCTGCTGCGGATCCGGTGGTTGAGTTGTTGCTACAGGAGCTTTATCGTGAGGAAGGCAATTCATGATCGAGATGGTTTACGGAAAGTTGGAGCATTTGTACAATTGACTTGTGATACCCTTGGCATTGAATGACTTGCAGAAACCGTAACCAGATCAATAAACCAGAGCGACATATAAGCCAACACTGTATGAAATAAGAATAATAATTTAAAGATAAAGGGAAGAAAATGCAAAAGGCAAAACAGCAAACTCCGGCCCAAAAGAAAATCAAACAGTTCCCGCTATGCTCAAATCCCGAATCTCTTGCAACACCTCCTCTACCCGGTTGTCCAAATCACCACGAGCGTATTGGTCGCGAGTTTCTGCATCCAGATACTGCTGTACCTGCGCCATGCGCGAGTATGCCTCAGCGCAGAACCGGAGCTGAATCTTGACCAACGCTTCGAAACTGGGATCCAGGTACGGAACACGGAGATCAATAAGTTGCGGGAGTTCGGTGAACAGCTGCTCGTTCAGCTGCTCGTATGACTGTTTCGCCATCTCGGTTTCGCGCTCCGTCCGCGGGAGCTTGGTGGCATCCTTGTCGGGCTTCTCGACGAGCTTTTTCACCTTGGAGCGCATAGCGTCGTAGTCGAGGAGTTTGTGGTTTCGTTTCTTGATGCATTCATTAATATCGGGGAAGTAGGCACACCATCGGGAGATGGGGTCGAGAACTGTAGATCGGTACGGCCCATCCAACGCTTTGATCGTTTCGGCATCGAGATCCTCAACCGCTTGCTTATAACTCCGACTCACACCATCCCTTGTCCCAGCGTCACCGTAGAAGGCATCTATTGTCTCTGCAATGCGCATTTGCGAAGCCGTCATGGCTATTGAAGTTAGTATTTAAAGCGCATCATCCGACCATGTAAAAGCAGCACACCTCGTAATGAGTCCAAATATCCCTTTGCTTCTTTTTGTAGACGGGTGGATGCCGCCTCCATAGTCCGGAATCGCCTAAACCAGTCAGCCTCCTACGTTATCGCCCAGCTGGAAGCAATCATACCGCTCCTCGATTTCGTAGTCCCGGTCATTTGTCCTTTCCACATGCCCTGTGCCCTTATATCAGCATTGCTGTCAATATCCTCTTGCAATCATCGGATGTCATACCCGTCTTCATCATAACCTGCGTCGTCGCGCGGTTGACATTTTTCTTGAATCCTAGGACACATTAGCATAAGAGGAACAAAAGTGCAGAGTACCATAAGTAGCAGCATACCGGCCCAAGACATGACGGGCAGTAGATAGGGATTCTAGGCTGAACAAGGCTGTATCGAATCGAACTCCCACAGGGGCAAGTACTCCAATTTTCGCAGAACCTAACCAGATCACAGCACGTGAGACCTGTCAAGCAGAAACAAAAGAGTAATTAAGAAAAACAATAAACAGCACTGTAGACAATTGTAAGAGTAGACAGATAGAGTAGAATAGGACGAGATAGATCTTCGATGCCTGATGAACCACCGCCGACGGATGATGGATAACTCCAGAATCGATCATTACCCAGAATGGTGGGCGGTGTCAGTGTGGCTTATATCCCCCTCGTGGCTATACACGTAATATTAACCCGTAATACGAGTACAGCCTCAGCCTTGTGTACGTTGTATTTCATCGATATCCGGAAATCGGAACGGGAACAAAAGTGGAAACGGAGCCGCTGCCGGATCCCACGGGTTTTGGCCGGGAGGGTTGGGTGGTGTTGTTCTACGTCATGACTGGCATAAGGCTGCATTATTGGGTGCTGTAGTAGTACGGGGTATTTCGCGATACACGCCCTACAAGGATATAGTACATCTATGAAAAGGAAAACAGTTCGCATAAGAAACTAATCAAAAATGCATAATAATATTGGGACGGGACAGCGGAATGTAGTCACCAGGTTCTAACCAGTTACCATCCAAGGAAAAAACACCAGGGGTCAAGGGTCTAGAATTCGGCGTATACATCATAGCCGTTGGGAAGCAGGATGGTCTTGGCAGCCAAGAACACAAGAATCTGTTAACTATTCATGACCTAAGAAATAGTTTTCTGCAAAAAATCATGCTGCCTAGATTCCTGCTTGGCAGTTACATTGTCCATGGCTCCATGGCACAATGTTGCTGGCAGGAATGATGCTGTGGGCCGTGGGACAATAGTAACAGCCACATTGATGCTGGGCATCCTAATTGGGATTATTATTAAATGTCACGATATGTCCGTATCGGATACGAATCACAGCCAGGACTGGTGATGGGAGATTGAATCCATCTGGGAACAGAATTGAATTGACCTGAAGAACCAAATACCTGTAACCCCCCGGGCAATTGCAAGTTTAAATATGCGCCTAGAAAGAAGCCGGGTATCTTGCGCGCTGATTCATGTCCTTGTACACAGAGAATTAATGGTAAAGAAAAAATAAAAAAACAATGACAACCCCGAAATGCTATGAAACCATCAGAAACAGCCCCAAACACCAAACCTGTGTAGTTATACAGATACTCACATCTATAGTCTCCCCATCAATGAAAGAACCAGAATATTAAAATGGTATATAGAACTCCCAAAAGCCGCTCATGTGCAAACACCCCCACCGAAAAAAAAAAAAAAAAAAAAAAAAAAAAAAAAAAAAA
>NW_024467317.1:204418-221887 GCF_000600275.1 Aspergillus ruber CBS 135680 | reverse complement strand
AGAGGAAAAAAAAAAAAAAAAAAAAAAAAAAAAACAAAAACCCAAAAAAAAAAAACAAAAAAAAAAAAAAAAAAAAAAAAAAAAAAAAAAAAAAAAAAAAAAAAAAAATGGAAAGAAAATCAGAACCCTTCCTCGCCTGCCTTGCACAGCTTGATCTCACGAAGCCATTCAGATTTCAGGACCTGTGAGGCATTGATACGACGAGTGGAATTTGGGTCCAGGATAGAGTAGATCACGTTGCGGCAACGAGCCTGGGATCGAGTAAGTTTGGTTGACTTTTCATCACGAGACGTAGTAGTGTTGCCAGTTCTTACCCTATGAAGAGTTTCAATTGGAGCGTAGCCATCTTCATGTTTGCGGCCCTCCAGATAACGCTGGTAGAATTCATCTTCATCTTTACGAGCAACCCGCCACAAGTGTCGTCCCGTACGCATTGCCATGTAAATGACACCAGTTGCCCAGATATCGACCGCTCTGGGGTCGAACTCCTTCTCGATGTACTCTTCGGGGGCGATGTAGGGAGCGGATCCACAGAGACCGGCCGTCATGTGGGCTTCCTCCTCCCAGGCCATACGGAAGCACTCACCGTTACCAAAATCGGTGATCTTGAGTGCACCATGGGTGGTCAATAGGAGATTCTCGGGTTTCAGATCGCGATGAGCGACACCCATTTCGTGCATGTATTCGACACCACGCATCAGTTGCTTGAATAAACAGTCGGCTTCGGCCACCTCGAGTCTGCCAGCCGCCAGAACCAGAGTGTACAAGTCTCCGCCTGCACAGTACTCCATGACTTCACAGTAATCACCCTTGGCATCTTGTAATAGATCGAGTGTGTGGATAACGTTGGGGTGGCGCAGCGACGAGGAAATACAGAACTCCGAGGTCAACCGCTTCTGATACTTCTTGGCAGTCTCTTGGGGCCGGCGGCGGAATTCTTTGACGGCATAGAGCTGTTCCATTTTGTGGTCCTTGGGGTCAACCTTGTGAGAGATACGGACGATGCCAAAGGCACCACGACCCACAATCTCCTGGCACTTGCCGTACTTGTCAACCAACGACGCGGTGGCATTGGGGCCACCCTTCTTGTCTGCGGCCAACTTATCGCGTTCATTCT
Source organism: Aspergillus ruber CBS 135680 (assembly GCF_000600275.1). Classification (NCBI taxonomy): domain Eukaryota; kingdom Fungi; phylum Ascomycota; class Eurotiomycetes; order Eurotiales; family Aspergillaceae; genus Aspergillus; species Aspergillus ruber. The sequence continues at coordinate 220,770 of NW_024467317.1, read as the reverse complement.
TGAACTGATCGATCCAGGTGGACATGAGGGACAATTGCTGCTGATCATCAGCGTGGTCATCCTTCTTCCGGCTCCCACCAAGCATATCACGGAGGAGATCGGTCAATTTCTCCTGTCGACGGGCACTTCTGAGATGATGCACATGATTCCCGTCGGTCTGCAACTCAAACCGCTTGCTAATGATGGCGGCGGTATCTTTCTGCTCTTTGCCACTGCTCGATTTGGGTTTCTTCTCTTTATCTCTGTCGTCACCTTTAGTGGAGGTCTGGCGAGAAGGTGCGCGGGACGGAGGTTTAGACGAGGGCTTGCTGCTTGGCTTCTGACTTCCATTGGCCGAAGGAGCCTTGGCGCCATCCGAACTGCTATCGGAAAAGTCACGATTTGAATCCGAGGGCTGGTCCTTGGAAGTGGTAGTCTTAGTGGAAGAAAACATGCGAGAAATGCGATTTGCCATGGTAGGCCTGGCCGGTCTCGTGGCACCGTGTGGCGGAGGCGCAGGAAGTGAATCCCCATTCATGGCGGACAGATTCATGCCCGCAAGGGCACGGGTTACCTGAGCAGCATCTCCATCTCGCGGTTCGCTAAAAATCTGAGAATTTGTGGCGGAGGAGACAGCGGACGCAACAGGGGAAGTAGCAGTAGATTGCGGAGTCATGTGCGGTGATCAAAAACGGCGGTAAATGGTGGTTGTATTTTTTTTTAGGTCGTGGGACACGGAGAACAAAGAGGAACCGAGATTCTCCCCGAGACGGAGAGAACCAATAACCCACAGCGCGAAGCTGAGAAGGGGGGGTAGAATAGCAATTTTAGTGTTTAGAGAGGAGATAGGGAGAAGAGAGAGAAGAGGGCAAGGAGAGAGAGAAAAGGAGAGGGGAAGAAGTAGTGGGCAAGGCAGAGGCGAGGCAAAAAAAAAAAAAAAAAGGAAAAAAAAATTGGGGGGCGGTGGCCTGGCGGTAGGAACCTGAGGCAACGTTGGGGTAGAGACCCAAAAAGTAGAGAAAAAAAAAAAAACGTCAACGAAATAAGATTCGTAGTATCCAATGGATACTAGCAGCAACCGCAGGCTTTATAGCAATAAGAAAAATAGGGGAGTACCGCGCAGCGAGGCACGGAATGCCCAGATGAGACGGTAACTATGACCGGGGAAGACCGCAAAATTGTGCAGAGATCCGGGCAGGGCGATGAATGTGAGGAAGCGAGAACGGGTAAAGAGTCCAAGAAGAGAGAGGAAGAGGAAGAGGAAGAGAAAAGAGAGAAGAGAATGACGCTGCCTGGGGAGGCAAGGTTGAAATAACAACTTGAACCGATATACTACAGTAAGAGACTCGGATATGCTGAACTAGGACTAGTTGCAGTGACTACAAGTACGGCCACGGCCCTTTTATTACCACACACCCCATGGTGTAAGCGTACGTACTCGTAAACTTGGACGGAGTATTGTGGACACCAGCTAAAAAAACCTGAGGCTTTTTTCCGTTTGGGGAAGAAGAAAAGAGAAGCGGCAGAAAAATGAATGAAATCAGCATGATTGTTTCCTTTTGCCTCGCCGCGCCGCATTGTGACCGCCTCCCTTTCCTGGTGTGTGTCACGCCGTATGATAAATTACCGGACACGCCTATGGGCCATTTATGCAGCTAAAATACTAAAACGATACATGGATGATGGTGTCCTGCATGTCAAGAATATTGTATGTAATGTTATTACTCTGTAGGAACATCGACACCAGGATCAAGAATCATATGAATGCTACCCATGAATTGAACCAATTGAACTGTGGCGCATGATTCGAGGCCACTTTGTTTGCATCAAATTTACTTAATCGTTTCACCTTGATCCTTCGCGATATCTGGACCGAATACTCCATACATAGTACCCTTACAATATAAGATTGTTATTGTGATTATCAGGTCCAATCCATTCTACCACGTACTATGAACACTTTGATTGATTTGTTCCCTGGAACACCCTTCCCTCCTGCTGACTAAGGTTTCAAATTTCCCCCTCACCAGCGGTGACGTAGTGCCATCCCTGATGGTTGCTGAGGCTGTGCATCCCCGCACCCTGGGCCCTTATTGCACACACACACACACACACACAATGGCAGCATCCGGTCTATACAGTGGCTCATTCCGGGCGAAGCTTTCTTGGCTGTTTGACTGATCAATCAATCATCTCTTGTTCTCTGGAGATAGGTTGTTTGATTCTCACATGCGGTGATGGCACACCTTCTGAGGGGTAACGGGATCCGCCGAGGGTGATATTCTCGTACTCTGGTGAAGAGTCTACCACGCGGGCTAACGGTGTTCCGATCATTAGTCTTTCCAGCACCCGAGCGAAATATCGGCAGTCAGGTTTGGTACAGCATACGTACCCTCTCAATAGTAGTGTACTCTGTATCTGACTCCAATGATAAAGTTGATTAAGGCATGCCTTGGCTGCAATTCACCCCTCCCAAACCAAAGGCCAAGAAAACACTTCACCCACTAACGTATGGGTACGAAATACCTTACTTCGGAGCGCTTGCGATCAGATCATAGCTCCCTCTCTTTCGCTTTTCTCATTTTTATCCAATTTTATTACTACGTTGTATGTCCCGTATGCATCGATCCCAATTGGGGTTACTCGTGGATCCCGTGGGTCAGTGTGTCTGCGAGTGTATGTGTATGTATGTACTTGTATGTGGACTTGTTAGGACTCGTTAAGGTAGGGCATTTAACATTATTGTCGTATTCTCGTACTAAGTACCAATACATGGCACAGACGACAAGCGAGGTCATCCTGATCGGTCCTGCACAGGCCTATCAAAGCTTTGCCTTGAAGCTCTTCTAGTCTGTGCTGTACATATATATGTACTTGTAGCATGTATCATGTACGATGAGTGCATGATCTTCAGCCAGCTAGCTTTTCACAACGCCAGAATCTCAAGTCCTCCTCTCGGAACAAAAGCAAGCTAATCGTACTCTAGCCAAAGTATGTACTCCGGAGTATGTATCTCCATAGCTCATGCTAAGCGGAGATTCTGTACGGTGTGCTAGCCTCCAATAATACTCAACTTCATACGGAGGTACAATACTGTCTATAGACCACCTGCCTCTCCGGGAAGCAATCAATCTGCCCCTGACGTAACAAACCTCGAAAGCCTCCACTGACGAGGGATTTTTTACATTGTCCAATGATAACCTGTGAGCTCGCTTAGTAAGGATTGTCCCCCGGTGTCGGGTCTGCAACACATGGTGCGGTCCGTACTGTAAGTGTACACTATGTGGGTATGTGTGTGGATGGTGTATGTATCTTTCATTATTTCCTGTCAGATCAGCTCGCGGCAGGAATTGTGCATAAGAAAACAGTAATCCGATGCATTCTTCCAACCACGCACAATCGGCTGGACACGGGTTGGCTTGATTTGATCGTTTGATTGATCGGTCCAGGATAAAACCAAACAAACTCACGGCATGACTGCTGACCGCCAGTTACCCTCGTATACTCCGTACCTTCTTGTCTACTGAGAGTTCTCGTAGCAAATAGAATCTTTGGGCATCCAATACTGGACAATTCAGCAGGCGCCTCTGTACTCCCCTGCGCTCGTGCTCATGCTCATGAAAACATTTGAGACGAGACGATTGGATCGGCTGGATGGATCCATAGCCTGTAAAAGGGACTTGTACAGGGCCAAGCCCTGCCTCTGCTTATCCTTATCCACCCCATCCATTGCTCAAAACGAATCATTCGCTATCGTTGCGTGGTCAAGCTTTGACTTGCATATAGAGTGTGCTGTTATGCTGAATACATGTCCATTCGACCATAACTACGCTATTGTGATTGATAACAGAAATGCTAGATTGTCTACTGTATTGTTGTGCTATCCTATACAACAAATGTCTGATTGTATCCGTTCTTTCCGGCTTGGTTATACTGCATCTGTCCACCGCATCCCGAACCGCTCCTGTGCAGCTTATATATTGTACGACGCACCTTGTCCATGTCCAATCGCTTATTCTGATTCGGCAACGGGAAATAGAATACGCCCAGGATATCCTTTTCGGGCAATGGAACCGAGGAGAATATCAGGCAGCCGGTTAAATTGTCATTAATGACTTAGACTTCGTCCAAGCGCAGGAATGACTTCTTGGTTCAGTCTTCCAACGCGTTGGCGTCATTAGAATATGCTCGTTCTTGTCATGAACCAACGAGTATTCGCGCGTCTAGTAGCGTAATGATTGGGATCATCCACGTGACACGATCAAACTGACGGCTCCAGTTTATGCACAAGGGACATGGTCGGAGCGTTCATCTTCAATAACTTTGACATCGCCGGTTCAAGACGCCGATGGGAATAAGCCAGAGGATAGTATCATATTGATCGTCCAGTCGTAGCATTAGGACAGAGGGGTATATGTTCATTCACAGGCCTATGTCAGAACTCGAGTCTGTCCACGCGTTAGAAACAACACAGCCAATATCGCAGGTCATTACATACCACGAACTGTTCTAAGGACTCTTCAAAAAGCTCATTGTTGACTCCGACACCACCAGGATGTTCCACCGGGGACAACGGATTCTTGACCACTGTTGTAAGACTCCAGTCAGGACCTGAGTTCAATATATATGTCTTCCGTCACGTACCATATTCGACGTAAAGATTGATATAAATCTGCTCCAAAGCAAGTCGCATGCTTGGACTCTTGAGATCTGTGAGCATCACGAACTTGATATTCGTCGGCGTCTCAAAATAATGAAGCTTATATTGATTGGTACGGTAGGACACAAAACTGCACACAAAGCCGATCATACCGTCAATTACTTGTCATAATAAAAAGGGGTCTAAGGGGGAAGGGGTCTTACTTGTCATCCTCTCCGCCTAGCTTGCGGGCCATGTTCCGTAGGGAGAAGACCGTGCCAAAAATGAGCTTTGCATCGTCATCTGTTGTCCGCGCAGACTCTCCAAACACCGCTGGCGAACCCCCGGCACTCTGGATTGAGAGATCGGACGCTGGCCGGGAAGATTTGCTGGTGATCGAGACTGGACGAGGGAGCCAGCGTCGTTTGTAGATGCACTCGGCTGTTACAACAATTAATACTCAGCGACAGGTCATATCTCCCGATGAAAGTAAGCATACCGTGACGATCGAAAATGTAGAACGAATAGACTACCATGGTGCTTGAACTACTGGTGCAAACAACACATGGCAACAAGTTCAACAACCCCTGGAGATCCAGAGAAGCAACAAGCAGTCTGTATAGGGGGCAGGCGGTGAGACGGTTATCGATAGCCATGGCATTAGTGATGCCGCTATTCTTAGCAGCCGTCAAAACGAAGAAACCTCCGACCGCAAATAAGACAGCGCAGCGCCATCATGAGAACTGCATATTTGTGCTTATAGCATATAATAGAATTGTAACTTATATTACTTGCATTCCCATTTCATTCTTCTGCATTTCAAACTGACCACGTTCCTCCGAGCGGCAGTAGTTTGCTTGTCATCTTACCATATTACTCTTCCCCACATTCGGCCTTACTCGCAGTCGTTTTCTCTATCAAACTGAGACTGCCGCCAAAAAAAAAAAAAGGACACTCGATACATTCCTCCACCATCTGATAGTCGCTCTTTTGGTCCCAGTCTTCAACTGTCTCGGTCATCGCTCAGTTCAATGGCAACCGAAAATGGGGACGCAACTTTGCCCGATGCTCGTTCGGAATCTCCCCTCATCGGTAACTTGAATGACGGTTCGGCCTTTCAGCGCTCAACGCCAGCTCGTTATGCGTATGTCTGCAGCCCTCAGAAGACTCTCTTCATCGCTTGTCTTATATGATTGATATGCGTTGGAGTCCACCGCTTACTTGTATGCTTACTATCCAGATCGACACCGTCATCACATGAAGGTCTACAGAGACACCACCGTCGCAATCCGATGGTTAGACGTCAAGTAAAGGTTTGTACACTATTTTTGGAGATATTGTCATCGCCGTCGGTCAACTGATTGTGTCAAACGAACAGGAAACGCTCAACGCTCGTTCGGAATATACGACCAGTCAGGATGACGGTACCGCTGAGCATCGCATCAATCAATACCTGATAAAACAAGAGATCGGTAGGGGCTCTTTCGGGTCTGTCCATCTAGCAGCGGACCAATATGGCAATGAATATGTGAGAGCTATTCGAAATCCAACCTACAGAGTGCTCTGTTTGGCTGACAGATATTCCGAGTCAGGCCGTCAAAGAGTTCTCGAAGTCACGACTTAGGAGACGTGCTCAATCACATCTTCTCAGGAGGCCTCGAGGCCCGCAACGCTCGGGGTCAGGCTTCAACTCCTCTGCCCATCGCCCACCCCCAAGAAGGGGGGATGAATCTGCTGGAAAAGCCATCGATCTTATCAAAGCAGAGATTGCCATCATGAAGAAACTAAATCATAACAATCTGGTATCTTTAATTGAAGTCCTAGATGACCCGAAAGAGGACTCATTATATATGGTCATGGAGATGTGCAAGAAAGGCGTGGTCATGAAGGTTAGTTTGGAGGAAAGAGCTGATCCATATGATGACGAACGCTGCCGCTATTGGTTCCGCGACTTGATTCTGGGAATCGAGTATCTCCATGCGCAGGGAATTGTACACCGAGATATCAAACCGGACAACTGCCTCGTGACAACCGATGATGTACTCAAAATTGTCGACTTTGGGGTGTCCGAGATGTTCGAGAAAGATTCAGACATGTTCACTGCAAAGTCTGCTGGCTCGCCAGCATTTCTTCCGCCAGAGCTATGCGTCGTGAAACACGGAGATGTTTCGGGCAAAGCGACAGACATATGGTCCATGGGTGTAACTTTGTACTGTCTTCGATATGGCAAGCTGCCTTTTGAAAAGGGGAGCATCTTCGATCTCTATGAGGCCATCAGGAATGATGATGTCGTATGTGAAGGGGAGACCGATGAAAGTTTCCGAGATCTGATGCATCGGCTATTGGAGAAGGATCCAACAAAGAGGATTATGATGAGTGAGATTCGGGTGGGTTGGACATCAGGCCAGACTCGTAAAAGCATAGGGCTTACCTGTTGCACTAGGGACACCCGTGGGTGACGAAGAACGGAATCGATCCTTTATTGTCAGAGAGTGAAAATACGGCAGAAATAATTGAGCCTCCAACAGAAGAAGAAATGAATTCGGCCATCACGAGGACCGTGGGGCACATTCTTGCTGTTGTGGGTTATGAGTTGCTTATATACTGCGTTGAGGCAAGCTGACAGAAAGTAGATCAAAGCTGTGAAGAAATTCAAGCGACTGGTAGATCCAAACAAAGAAGATCCTCCAATACAGAGTATTCTGGGCCAAGAATACGAGGCACATTTCGTCGAGCCACCCATGGAGATGGAGCCGGACGAGAGCTTCGAGTTGAGCAACAGCATATCGATTACGAGCAAAAGTCAGAGCCTAGACACATACAATCGGGATCCTTCAGAGCGCGAAAATGTATTGCAAGGATACCACCAGCAGCGTGGTGGACCAGCTGCAAGATTTCTTCCAAGAATGGATTCCGGTTCGGTACGTAGCTCGGGATTTCGGGCTGACTCTACAGATGACTTTAATGGGGCTTGGTCCCGATCGGGATCTCCATCAATTCCCCCATTGTCACGAACAAATTCGGTCGCTACCAAGCGAAGCATAGAGGGAACACGCGGTCATGCACGAGATCCGCTGGAAGAAGAGTTCCCCTACCTCTTCATCGGCCCTTCAACATACACAGGATCATCGCACAATGATACAAACGACTCCCAATCAGCCACCATCTTCGAAGAGCCAGAAACCGCTAACCTTGAAGATACCCCCATGACCGAGGTCGACGACGTCCCCATTGTCAGCGAATCCCCCGCCGCGGCCGAATTCGACATCTACGAAAACGCCTACCGCGAGGAAGTCGAGCGCATCTGCAAGCACAGCATTCCCCGCCGCGGCACCGCACCGAAGATGTACCTAACTCGCCGGGTAGATGGCAAAGACGAAGTAATGAGATTGGTCCAAGACCCCGAAGGCGGCTTTGAGCCAAACCAGCGAAACCAGCAACCCCTTTCGCAGACTGTCCCCATCGGTAAGAAAGTAGCGGTCACGCCACCGTCTAGTTTTACTTCTGCCGTGGGGATGATCAGGACGCAATTAGAGGAGCAAAGGCAGCAGCAGCAACAACCTCAACCCGAATCTCAACCCGAGCGCCAGCTTCAAGATCAAGCAATGCCAGAACCTCCCGCGTCAGAAACTAACGACAAGAAAACCCCATCGTCACCGCCTGAGAATCCCCGCGCCAAACTGCGGTGTCTCCTGGGACGTGTTAGAGGGAGTTAGAGCTGGCCTGGCCATGATGACTTGGTGCTGGCTAGCTTTCTTTTCTTTCGTGCATGGATAATCTAAGTCCGGTTCATAGCATAACGATTGACATCACTTGATGTGGGGTACACCGGAATATACATTTCTGAACATGTAATATCATTATTCAATACTTTGTCCCGTTCTTTCCCCCTAACATACTCTTCATCAGAAGTATGAGGGATCTAGCAATGTTATATAATCGCACCATTCCATGTGCGCGCAAAGTACCCGTGTATGCTGGATCGTAGCTAGCAGGCATGTATTTGTCTGGAATCTGTATGTTCTGGATAATCTTGGCTTGATGATTATATGCTATCCACTTAATTGCTAAATCAAAGAGAGAAAATGATTGATTATTGGTTGTCTACCATGAACCGGATCGAGACAAGGCACATCCCCTATTCGCCTAAGTTGCTCGCCAGAAAGGGGCGGTTGAACTGAACAAACGCTCAAATAACCGTCATATTCGAGGAGGTCAATACTTTCTTCATCAAAATCTCTGGCATATAAAACAATACATATTACCTTCTTTTCTCCAACCCTGTAACAAACACTATGTATATTGGTTGAATGTTACATATCTAATCTGTTCGGAGACGAGACAAATTTGCCAAGCAACACCTAGTACATCGTATCAATAAAAACCAGAGAAAGGGAACTCAATAATAGACGACATAGATCAGAATGGAATGAACTTGGTAGCCCATTTCCGAGGCTCAACCCAACCACCCGACCATGAGGCTTGTTGCCTATCTAGAGTACACTAATCAAGATAACAGTTAGTTTATCAAATAAAAGAAACACTCATATCAGTGCGGCAGAAACAGGTTTCCCAGGCCCAACCCTACCGCTCAACAAGTCCTTCCAATAGAGTTCCCGTCATCCAGCATGGTCAATCGGCCGGCGACAACTCGCTGGGGTCAGTGGCTAGCCCATGCTTATCATCAGCCTCCTTACAGGGCCAATTCGTGTTGCTCTACGGGAGTGTGAGTGTTTGTGAATTCGTAACTCGTCTCTGTACCCTACCCAACCGCCAACCATGGGGTGCCTCGAGAGATCTGTGCATGTCCAAGAACAGAATAGATGATAAAGAGATGGTAAAATATGAAAATAGACGATGAAAGTGAAAGTAGATGGGAATAGATGAAAAGAAGATTGTCCTAGGATGAGTAGATAGTTGGAGAAAGGAAGGGGGGGGGGGAAGAGGAAGAGAGCGAGCAGCGTATATAGACTGGTAGGCAGAAGTCAGGACAGGCAGTGATGGAAGAACCCAAGGAAATAAGGCACGGAAAATGGGATGGCGAGATGAACGACGATGCATTCAAAAAGGTATATAAAGGTATGATGATTCTAATTGTATTCTGTATTTCTGGTATGAATGTCTATTTCCTAGGATTCGTGAATCATAAGACTTGAGATGCCAAGTTCATCAATCCTAATCATACATTAAGAGTTTATACCCCCGTCTCATTACTTATGGCCGTGTATCGTTTCTCATGATTGACGAATACCAGTCACATCGCATACTTGCACATCGCACGTCTCTGGAACATCATCGAGATTTTTTCTCAGTTGCTGGGTCCAAGGTCGGCGCCGGCGCTATTATGCGATACTCCGGTCTCCTATTTCTGGCAGGATCTGCCAGCATAGGTCGAGGTGCATCGAACACCCGCGGGATTCGATCAGGATGGAAATGTTCAAGGGGCGGGTGGCTAGGATTAAACCTTGGCATCGGTTCCGGATGTCCCAACTGTAATTCTTGAGGCGATGGGAGAGTCTGCCTTGCTTCCATCGGTCGCGGAAGTTCTCTGCTGGTAGTATTGCTGACCGGTCTCAGAATTTGATCGCTCATAGCCCTTGATCTTTGTTCGTTCCCTCCAAAGCCGGCGGACCGGTCCAACGGTTGTCCAGCAGAAGGTCCATGGTGGATTTGAGGTTCAGCTTTGAACGCCTCGAGACCCTGGACATTAGTACGGGGAGAAAAAGAAGTGCCAGTAGCCCCAAGCGATCCGGCCGGACTGTTGGGGACAGTTGCAGTTGAGGCTTTAGATTTCCCTGAGCCCCTTCGTTTGGGAAGCGGATACCTCTCCCCTCTGGCTTCTGCGGCAGCTTTCTTTCGTTCCTCTTCTGCTCTTTTCCGTTCCGCTTCTGCTTTAGTTGGGCGCCCTCGTTTCTTTGGTGGCTCGTTCATATTTGGAGATGTAATGGAAGCGCTGCTTCCCTGGTCATATGGCACAGTAGAGGGGCGTGGCGCAATTGGCCGTTCCATTCCGGGACACGGCCGTTTCCGCACGACTGCTGGCGTTATGGGTTCAGGGTGCGGTGGCTGAGGTTGCGAAGCAGCAGGGATCATAGCTGAACGCGGCAGAACAGGCTGCTGGACATGCTGCTGGCACATGTGACCGAATGCCAGCTGGCATGAATTAAGTGACCTCCCTGGGGGCATTGAATTAGCAAACACAGATTCTGTCTATGTCTGGATCTCGAGATCTTTTTTGTCTTTGTAGTATTCCTCTGTCTGGAGCCATGACAGGGCAGATACGCGAACTGATGGGTAGAAGAGACGCAAAAAGAGTGCCAGGAAATCTGTACCTGGAGGAAGGGGAATATACGACCAGGCCGGATTGATCTTAAGGTCACATATCAATTTGACTAGATATCTGGAAGGTATCCCGTCTTTCTTTAGTATCTCCGTGAGAAGGACTTTCTGGATATTATTTATTGTTCTTGGTCAGTCCACTGAAACGGATTACTTCTTCTTGCTGTTCTTTGAGCATGGTTCATACCTTCTCCTCTTCGGACCATGGCCGTTCAGTAGGGTTCGACATATCCAAACCATGGAAGCAAATTTGCCTGAGCCTTCCTTTCAACAGAGGCAACCTGATAAATGAAATTCAGAGGTTCAATTTGACAGAGAAAACAAGATGGTTGACCAAAGTATAGAAACCGGGACCACCACCAGCAGATAAGCAAGTAACCCTAAGAGCAAATAGAGGAAGAAAGCAGATGACCGAAAACAGAAAGCGGCTACCGTACCCTGGCAACGCAATAATGATGAAAAAAAAGAAAGAGAAAAGAATACGAAAAAAGAAGGACAACAATGACAGAGCCTCCCAAACAGAACGATGTGACTGTACTGGCGCAGATAGAAATACAAACACGTAGTACCGAATTGCAACGAATGACTGTAGAACGGGAGTTCATTCAAAGTAACCGCAGTCCGGAAAGAAAGAGATTTTGAGGGGGACTGCACATCGGGCCAACAGGGAACATGGAGGTCGAATCGTACTCAATTTCGCTCTATATAGATAATAGAGAGTAAGAGTAGAAAGGCGAACTCAAAACCCATGCCCACAGAAAGGATTGGGAATTGTGGTGGTTCCTATGTATGAGTCCTACTCCTCATGTAGAGGAGGGGAAAAGAAGGAAAGCACAACACAAGAGCAATTGCGATAATTGCAAAAGAGACGTCGAGAGCGAGTGGATGAAATATCCGGGACCCAACGGTTTCAACGATTTAGGTGAACGCTAAACCAAGACCAGCTTCATTTAAGAAAAGCAAAGAGGAAACGAAAAAAGATTTTTTTTTTTAAAAAAAAAATAACAAAACAATTAAAAGAAAAAAAAATTATAGTAACCGAACACACTCTCCAGGAGAATATTTGGCCACTGGGACTTCTCATTCGATATCGCGCAGGTCCGGCATGCAGATAAAAAAGAGAAAAAGGGCGAGAGAAGGAGCAAAACTGCAGGGACTAGCTGTACATTGGCTTGATCTGTCGAGCAGTCTCTATACTCGCCATCGCACCGCACTCTGGGCGGGAATCCGATTGCGGGCCCGGCAAGCTTGGGGCCGCAGAAGCCAAAAGACGATGGTTTCAGATGGTCCCAAGCGTCAAAGCTTCTGCCGCGAGGAAATGATCCTCAAACAACCTGTCTGTCAATGGCCGTAATCTTGATACAGGCCCGTAATGAGCCGTATTCCTTTTTTTTTTTTTTTTTTTCCCTTCTGTTCTTTTTTATCCCCCCTCTTTCTTTTTTTCCCAATAGAGGCTTAAGAAACAGGGATATCGCGGGCAACGCAACATGTTGTGCTCCGGCAGGGAATCTCTTCCTCAGCCTCGGCCCTCATACACACGCACGCCAAAGAGTACAGCATGGGTCATAAAATAGTACCGTATTGAACACCGTAATTACCCTGTTGCCTCTTCAAAAAAAATTTTCCCTCCTGCATTGGCGCTGACTGAGGACCGGCGTGGGTGTGGTTTAATGTATATCATGGCTGCCAACCAGGCTCTGATAGGCGGAAGACAATGCAGGTTCAACGACTAAATCGAACAGTCCTGCGTGTATTGAGTGCTCTGAGGAGTCGGTAGAGGCTTCTGGCCCAGTCAAACTGCCCCACTGGTGGTAGTGGTGGTGGTGGATAAGGAAAATAATCGGCCTTCCGAGAGGACGTCCAGCCACCACCGCAGCTGAAAGTCACAGGTGAGAATCGCCCGCGTTAACAGTCATCCTTTCATGGAGAGTGGGTAATTTGAACATAATTGCGTTATCAAATTGAGTATCTGCATGATCAACCCAGCGCTGATTCTGATCGCTCGACTAGCGATACTCGAGAGCGCGTCGAAGTGCGAACGAGAGATCTCGCGTCGGACAATGCCCGGTGTCACGTGTGACCACCCCGGCTAAACCATATCTACAAATGCCTTTTTAGGACAAAGCGGCATTTGATCCCGCATTCATATAGCAAAGCTAGCACTTGATTTGTTCGTTGTTAGCTATAAATTCGAGAGCAATGGCAATCCAGTTTTATCTCTGACTCGCTACGCAGGAACTAGCCCCATCGCCTGTATTGGAATACGAAGCTCATCCACAGGGAAATATATAAGATCGCCACCATTGCGGGCCTGGGAGCAAGGCCGACCCAAAGAGCTGACACCTTGTGATTGGTATCCGTTGCGGTGTTCCTAATGGGACCGGGAAGGTAGCCTATAGGAGAAAAGAGATATAGTTAATCTCTCATCTAACCAACTAGAAAGTGCAATTTAAACGTATCTCTGTCTGCACTAGCATTGACTACCCCCAGAGTCACGGCAAAAGACTTTGGTCTCACCTGCCATTCAGTCGTTCTCCTGTTTGGTCCGGTCCATTCCAGAACCATGACTAGCTGGACGGTTGGTGAGTCACCAACCAACCACATTTTCGAATCCTCGTACGAAGAGACACAGCTGCCGTTCTACCCAGTCTCGAATACTATTTGTGGCTGGTCTTCGTTATCAGATCAAATACTCAAAATTGGGCCCTCTAGAAGATAGAGCGTACGGAGGCTAGAAGTGTTGAACAGCTAGTGGTGTTGTACAGAGCAATAAGGAATAAGATAAACTGGTGAGAACAAAAGATTTGAGATGCATGAGCACTGGTACCAGCAAATAGCCAGATAAATGGCCCACCGTTGGAGGCTTTCATGGATTTTTAGCCGTGATTTGGAATTATAGTTTATCCTGTCAAGAGAGTCAGAAGAACACAATATTAGAGCCCTAAAATACGGGGTTTTTGTCTACATCGACGTATTAATCGGAAAGTGACCATTAGCCCTTTGGTGATAGCAGTCCCAATCTCACGTACCTGGGAGAAGCTCGTCTAATGTGTTCAACCTCACCCAATGATCGTACGAGAGAATGGCATGTCTCAGGATCAAGATCCCCGTAAACAAGGCCCTGAGATTCAGTGGAAGTAAGGATCTTATGACAAATGGGGTTGAATAACCGCATAACCGAAGAACTAGGGTCCTCCATTTGGCCGCCAGAAATTGAAATCCCCGGTCAAATTGAAAAGACACCATTGGTCTGTGAGGCCACAGCATTAAGCATTGTACAGCGTTCTAAGGCAAGGTATCCCCAAATCTCTGCAGGATTTAGCTCTACTTTAGTTACTGGCGCAGTATCTAGGTTTATCAAAAGTAGAGATGGACCAGTGACCATTGAATATATGGCATGTTTATCTTTAGGGTAGAACAATTATACAGATTTGAATATGGCTAGCTTGAGTACTGAGTAAATAGGGAGTTCCTCGACCCTTGTTGAATCTGATACGCTCCGTATGATGCTACTGTATGGAGTAGTAGCGCAGACGGTCCCCTCAGGTAGCCTCTTTAATTTTATTTATTTTACTTTATTTATTTTACTTCCGCGGTGCTTCTGCACTCCGTAAGAAGAGGGACTAATCATATATTTATTCCGTACTTTTCTGTAAAATTGTTAGTATCAAATTCAAAGATCAACGTCATTGGCCTCATTGATAATAGTGGAATGAAATTCCGCAATGACTGGTTGACAGCATTCGTCCTAAGAGATTGTACCCGACGGGACAGTCAAACTGTCAATGATAATCGTCAGCAAGCACGGTTAGTGGAGTTGAAACCGTCGAACAGACCCACCGCAGACCGCAGACCGGCGACAAGCGGACAAGCGACGTGTGATCACGATCGTCCAGGAGGTTGGGGGCAAAAAACATTCTTGTGCAGAGTAGTACCTCGTACTTTTCGGAGATGAGCGCGGCGTAACTTGTAGACCTCACAAGGACTGGACCTCAAGGCGCGTAGAAGATGATAAATTCCATGCAGAGAGTCAACCAAAATCAAATTTGAGACTTCTATTATTGGCCCTTGGTGACATCCCACCCTTGTCAAAAGGGCGTACTAGGATCATAAATGAGCCCGTGAATGAACAGTTGGTCCGAGAGACACCATTTCAGTATTTGTGACAGCCAGTCGATTTCACCAGAAGGACCCAAGATGGCAAAAGTAGTACGACTCTGTAGGCTAACCACTGCAACTCCAAATCCTTTAGTAGCCCATGGGATTTACTTCCGCAGAGAATTTGACATGACGGATCGATTGTATAGTAGATAGGTATACGGATCAATTCTCGCTTGCATTGAATTTGATCGATAGTAATCGCGATTGGAGCGCTTCTCTGCCAGCTTGTGGTAGCCTCACGCGAGATTCAAATCAGAAGTAAGACTCCACTCCCGTTCATATCCGTTTGTCTTTTTCTTTTTGTCCTTCCGTCTTTGTGGGTGAGTCTGTGGCTGTAGGTGAGCGTTATTATTTTCTTGGATGTGCAAAGTAGAAGAACGATTAGCTGATCCCGCAACGTTGATTGGCCCACAATGAAAAATTCCGTTACGCAATGGGAACGATACCGGTACAGCAAAAGTACCTGCCGCACCAGTATCGGAGACTTTGTGACCGGGGTGGATTCCCCACAGCCATGGTACCTGAGCGGAGGTACCCGTAGGTACCGAATATATTACCAATGGTATTTCAAGTCATATACAGTATCTTACGATGTTGTTGTTACCGGGACTTCTCTCAAATCTTCTCTCAATGATACTAGCAGCCACCACCATCATTTCTTTTGCTGCCGCCTTTTTTCTTTTCCCAACTCAGACTTGCAGCAATGGGATCACTTAAATATATAAACTGAATCGCCTTTACTGCAACCAAAGATGCAACTTTCCTACTTGAGTATGTGCTAACCTTTTCGACTGGCGCACAGATGGCGCTGTCGAAGAAAGGAAAAAAAAAATCCTAGCTTCGCTGAAACCCGCATCCTCGCTGCGCTAGCTGCGTTCATCTCGGATTAATAGGACTATCCTTTCGACGAAATTCTCTTTGGGTCTCGTTTTTTGTCCTTATGGCAGCTGGTACGCTGTACGAGTACAGTTACATCGTGGGGGACGCATCATCTAATCGCCTTTCTTTCTCGATATTTGCGACCCCTCCGGATTACCACGGGACGACACACGTTTATTCTATAACCAATTTTTCAATTGCAGGATCTTTCCTTTTCATGTTTGCATCCGGCCCAGCGGCAGTTCGAAAATGAGGTCGTCTCATCCAATCGCTAACCGCCCCGAGTGGTCTTTTCAGGCATCGACCTAAAAAAAAAAAAAAAAAAAAAAAAAAAAAAAAAAAAAAAAAAAAAAAA